>NC_053411.1:16418721-16718721 GCF_016859285.1 Xiphias gladius
CTTACAGGCTTCGTCTCACTCTTGCAGAGGCAATCAGTTTTCTTTTGAAGGGAGCTTGTGAGGCTTTTTAAATGATGCTGCTTGTGACTGAACACAGCATCGGGAATATATCTGGTCGTGAAGGGGATCAAATATGGTTTTTTTTGGCCGCCCTCTTAAGGTTTTGTTATATTTTTGTTGCAGGGGCTCCCTCTTCCTGCCCCTTTCTTCCCCTTCGGTTTTCAAAGATTTGCTCTAGTTCAGCGCTTTGCTGCCATTTGCTTGGGTGAGCTCACACTTAAAACAAAAAACCACACAAAAAACATCACATGCAATAACTACGAGACACAAAACAATCGGTAGAAAGGAAAAATGTGCCACAGTCAACAATAAAGCTTAGTAATTATGAAGTAACTAAGTACGTACCTGCACTTCGTAGTGATAATATTAACTATGGTTTTCACAAGATAATTTTTGTCAAGCTAAACGTACTAAAAGTAGTATAGTAAAATGCAAAGGCATTATTTCCTAGAACTATTTAAGTAATACACTGTAAAGTAACTTGAAAAAAGGTACATCCTAACATCACATACCAGGCTTTATTTTTAAATTGGCGAACTGCCTGTAAAATCAGCGAATCAGAGTAGATTCACTAAACCGTTTTAAATCGAAAACAGACCCCTAACATTAAAGGTTCTCGTTAACACAGATGCCCGTATGTCCACACGCGCACGGCGCCTTGCTCACCATCGCATCACCTCACACGTAGTACTCACCGACAAAAACGCACAGCGTTGCGAGCTCCATGCTGCTTGGCTGCCGATCGCCTGAATGGCAGCCCGAGGGGGCTGCATCACACGTCAGCGCCGACTTTGTGGACAGCTCGTTTTGTACAGGATGTGTAAGCATTGCACTTTAAAACCACAAATGTCACAGGTTTTCACTTTTTTTAACATGGCTAATGAAAAGTAATACTAAAATGTGCACAAAAGTGTGAAGGAATTTCTGTTAGGCTTCTAATTCTGAATGAAGACAGTGACAGAAAATCATGCTTTTGGGGGAAACCTCCATGCTGCAGGAGAGTCTTTTGGCCTTGCACGAAGACGCGTTTCAGTAGAGGGGACTGAAAGTTTTCAGTTGCTGTAATATCGCCGGATTTTGCAGGGCCGTTCGTGGTTTGCACGACCTCATTGCACTGCTTTTGTCCGACCGGCAGTTTGTGTCCAAGAGGCCCACCTGCAAGAATTTGGCAACTAGTGAAAGAATAAGGGTCATTTTATCTGAGGTATTGACAAAAACACCTCACCTCTTTGATAGAGGTGATAAACCATTTCCGTAAAAGAAATAGTTACACGTTTTGGAGAAAACGCTTATTCACTGCCTCGCTGAGATTCACATGAGAAGGCAGATATCACTTTCATGTCTGTGTAAAATGTAAATTTGAAGCTACAGCTCAGCATAGAGACTGGAAGCAGAGGGTAACAGTTGGCCTACATGTCATTTCCTGTTTGTCTAAATTGTGCAAAAGCCGAGGTGTAAAAAAACAAACAAAAAACAACAGTTCGCCATTTTACTGGATTATGTGCCTGACTATTTCTTGACCCAGGACCAGCCGCCGGTGTCAAAGGCCCCCGTCACGTCCTGTTCTGCACTTACATGTTGGATTTGTCTACAGCCAACGCAAAAAAAAAAGGGCGCACATTGAACGGAGAGTGTGCTGGGGAAAAAAGCTCTGTGACGATTCTCAGTCATGCAGGTCGAGGTGTTCTGTAAGTGCTAAGCGCGGGCAACTGGACTCGCGTGGTGTCCCAGAAGACGTCTCACCTCTGGTGAGATCTCACAGGAGTCGCTGGTCTCACCAGAGGATATCTACCCGGAAATCCCCACCAGGCAGTTAGAACTGGGGAGGCCAAAAAGAGGCGAAACGTCTTCTATCCACACACCCACACACACCCCACACACACCACCAGACGCTTCTGCTCTGGACTGATGAGTCACAGTTTGCCAGAGCCCAAATTGACCTCCTCAGAGTGCCACTAGTTCAGAACCAAAATATATTTAATGTACAAACGATATAAAACACACAAAGGGCAGCAAATGCAGTGTATTTGGCATTTTTGCTTCATAAATAACTTAAAGGATAAGGCAGCTGATTTTCTATATTTTGGTTATTGTCAACAAATTCCATGAAAAAAACCAAAACAACACTGAATGTATCCTGCCAACGAGTATTGCGTAATCATCCAAAATCGGATTTGGCTCGTCTGTCTGTGCCATAGAGCTGCACTGTGGTCCCACAAACGATTTTGAAAACAGCTTATTGAGCCACACCGTTGCAGCGGGTGACGTCTTCCTTTTATTGACAAAAATATGGACACGGTAGTGTCAGACTAACAGGGGCTTTTTGCAGTCTCTGGAGAGACGTTCCTGAAAGGCCGGGAGCTGCCTGCATGGGATGGACAGAAGTGTCAGCTCCTGTTCCTTTCTCAGTTTTGCTGGACCTTTTTTTTTGGCAGTAGATTCTGTCATTTGGAGCCTCGTCACACGGGCACCTGTGGTTTGATCTAAGCCCAGTTTCTGTGTTCTGTGCCACACTCTTGGTTTGGCAGAATTTTGAGGTCATGGTTTGAGATCACGGGTTCACTGTGAGGGGGAATTTGTACTGTTTAACACCAATAGTTATAATCGTTCGCCATTTTTTGACAGCGCAATAGAAAACTGGCTCGGGCGATTCATTGATTGACAAAAAAATATTTGGAAACTACATTTTTGATTAATCATTTGAGTCATTTGTCATTAAAAAAAAAAAAAAAAGAATTTGTGGAATAACTGGGAAGTAAAATAATTGTGAATACCACTGAAGATGATTCCAGACTTCGCTTTAAATTTCCCGCCTTTTCTTAGGCCAGATCCAGGTGATTGGATCCCCCTCAGCCAATCGTGGTCGCTCCGGGCGGCGACGTCCTCCTGCCGTGTCACGTGGAGCCTCCGGGCCAACGTGGCGGGACTTCTGATGGGGAGGTGGCCTGGGCCTGGGCTGAATGATGTGCATCTTTACTGGGACGCCCGCGAGGTCCCGGACACGAAGGTCCCGTCGTACGGCACGAGGACGGCGCTGTTCACAGACGACCTGAAACGAGGCAACATATCGCTGAAGATCACTAACGTGACGCTCGCAGACAAAGGGATTTACAGATGTTTCATCCCAAAGTTAAAGAGTAAAATCCAGTCTTCAACTGCTCATCTTGTCACTGTTGAGATCATTTGTTAAGATGTTGTTTCATTGTTTCACTTAAAACTGATTTATTTTACCAATGTTTTGTCTTGGCTCTACAATGTCAAATAGTAATATACTTACAAGATCATGGCCTCAAACACAGAGGGTCATTGTGCGAACGACTTATTGTATGTTGCCGTTGCCCTGTAGGAAACTACCGTGGTCTCCTTTAGATACTGCGTCGTGAGTCATTACGAATCTTCTGTTTTTCCAGAACCAACCTCCACTAAAACCTGGACAACCAGAGACGCCACTGCCTCCCAGAAATCTCAGAAACTCCGGATCCCGTCGAAGAGATGGACATTAAAAGTCGAAGAAATGATGTAGAAACTCCGTCAGGGGGCGAATGCAAAAGCCTCAACACCATCAGCAGAAATGTCTGAATTTTTTCAGCACTAGTCATTCTGTGTATTTGCAGTCAGGGATGGCCCTTCTGAATAGCTTCCTGTTACCAACCAGTCAGCACAAGCGTCATCAAACCAGCAGGACTGAAATCTTTCTCGAATTTTTTTCTTTTTTTTAAAAAAACTTGACACAGAACCATATTACTGTTGCATGTTTGGTGTACTCCGTACCGTTACAGTAGCTCTCAACCCTTTATTTCTTCCTCCATCAGTTGGGTTTGTCCGGTTGGAGCACGCTGATCCCATATTTCTGTGTCTTGCCGATCGTGGCTGGTGGAGTCTTAATACATAGAAGAATATAAAAGAAGCAAGTTAGTGGCTTTCATTTTTTTGATTGTATGTATTTTTTTTAAAGGTTAAGCACTAGAAAATAAAGGAAACAGAATGTGTCAGCTTATGACAGTTCCTTGATTATAGGTGCCTTGCTCGAAGGCACATTGGTGGGCACTTTTCTACGCAGATGAGAGCGCCACCCACTTTCCCGGATCCAATCAGTTCGAGGATTCAAACTAGCAACCCGTACGGCCACAGGAGGACTCACGGGATCTGCAGGTGGGAGGTTTTGAGGATTTGGAAGGACACAGGCCACCAGCACCACAAAGCTCCACCACAAAGTTTTGGAACAAAGCCGCCTCTCCTCTGGAGGTGAAGGCATTTGGGCCCCTTCCAGCTTAGATGCTGGTCACTGGCAGGTTAAGTAGCAGCCATCAAGTGCAAAATAAAAAGTGCAGGTGGTTATTTTCAGCAGTGGTTCTCGTGCAGCAAGACATTTTTTTCCCTCCCGAACACATTTGGTTTAGATCCTGAAAAAGTACAAGCTGAACGCATGCAGATAAACATTATGTTTATCACATGTGCTGTGACTAATGTACATATCTGTGCTTAATCTCGGTGGTTGCTTCTACAGCTGTCGGCCACATGAAATGATAAACGCCTGGTCATAAGTTTATCTCTTAGCTAACGTTCTGATGTTCCGCTGTAAAATTAGTACTGTTCAATGGGGGGGAACGTAGTTTCAAAGGCTTGGTAGAGATGCAGGCTTGTATGGTGTCAATATGTTCTTGTAAGAATAAAACAGATTTGGGAAGCCGTTTTTCTTTTAGTGTTGGTTTTTCCCTTTTTCTGTTTATCTAGACTAACAGAGTTACAACCGTTTTTATTGATTTTCATTTTTGGGGGGCAGATATTTTTGTTGAAGGGCCAGATGTCCTTACCACTGCTCTACATCCTCTCATCCAAGCATCACTAAATTAGTTTATACGTTACGTCACGTTCTCCACTTTCATGATTCAATATTTAAAAAAAGACTGGTATGTGCTGGAAGCCGAGCCGTACATAAATACAGGCTGTTTGTTTGGTTTTCATCAGCTAAAAGCAACGAGGATGAGCGCTGAAGCTCGTCTTCTGCATCAAAATCTGAAGCTTTGAGCCTCAACAACATGGAGTCAGGTGAGGCATTAACGGGCTAAAAATTTGATCGGATCCCACGACTTCTGTTTTACGAAACCCGCTTAGCCAGCTGAGCTGTATGGGACTTTTCTGAATTACATCAGCTCTCAAACAGAGGTAAGTCTGACTTTTTACATTATCACTCTACATAAACTACAGTATTTTAGTCTAAAATGTTCTCACTGTTTTGCAGGCGAGAACATGTTTTGAGACTAAAAACAGATGTTGAAAGTAAAAGTGGAAACTTTTTGGAAAGTGTTTTTATTCCTCCATATTCATGAAGTCAAATTTATGTAGTTACTTCCTGCATTCTTTTTCCCCCCTGCTTGATTTGTTCATTAGTGCCGTGCGGAAAGCACCCTGCAGAAAAACCAGGGACATCATGGAAACCCTTGATGAAAAACATCAATGGGAGTACTTGATCAAAGAGTTTCAGGGTTTCTTGGTCACGGAAACTGAAATTCAGCATCTGTTTTCTGTGACAAGTATGGGGCAGATAATCTGTGTGAACCTACGTGTAAAGTGCTCGCTAGTTAGTTTCGCTTTTAACAAAGAAACCCTGTGTTTTCAGGGGTCATGAATAATTTGCTGTATTTCTTGATGATCCAGCCAAAGCTCGGCTCATTCTTTTCACTTATTTGCAGAGGTTTACATCAGGGGGACTCAGAACCCAACTTATTTGATCATTTACAGAGGGCGATCTCTTCTATCGTTACAGTTTTCTGGCACCATTTCAACCATTTTCTTCGCATACTTCAAACACAGATTCAGAGCTCAGCTCTGAACCATTGTGCAGAGCACACGTTTCTCTGAGAAGCTGCCCTTCCATTGCAATGCAGTTTTGATTTCACTAAGGTGTTATCAAGAAGGCGGGTTGGTGTTAGACGGCATGAACTTTCAAGTGTGCAAGTCTTTGCTAGGCAGAAATCACGATTACAGCGATCTACTGATTCCGATAAGGTTTCCAGCATACAAATAAAAAAGTTAATATGTGAATGTTCTTATCGCAGCATTGAATCGGAGGTAATCAGGACACTGTTTTCCTCCACACAAAATTTTGGTTTCGCAAAATACTGTAGCCAATTCCTCTGCGTTGTTATAATGTCATGCAGGGCACGTCATTTACAAAGTTGAAGCTCAGTGGAAAGATTATCAAATGACTCATGGTGCAATTTATGAGACAATGTCACTGAACTGCAAAATCTGACGACCCCCTGACCCTTGACCTCTGACCCTGAGCCCTGGACCGCAGCAGTGTTATAACCTTTCCTACAGCAGGTCTAGGAGCCCCAGTTCATGCACTGTAGGCTCCAGACACCCCTGAAAGGTAATGTGACATTATAACGGTATATATGTCCTTCTCCGTTAACTCACCAGAGTTACTGTAGAGGGGAATGACGTGGACGGACACTGTGGTCGGAATCAGGTTATTCTAGCAAAGTTTTGTGAAAAACAACACTCTCCAGTCTTTATTTTTTCAGATCCAAGTCAGCTGTCATCGGACACGATCTCAGCTGTCATTTGCCAGTCGATTAACTTGACGTCCTCTGAACATTTATCGCAACTACACCTGCCTTTGTTGTGTTCAGAATTTGGACAGAAGACATGATATGTGAACTTTATTCGTCCCGGCGGAAATGTTCGGGCCAAAGATGCTCAGTGTGCATAGTGAATACTTTAGTACTTTAGAGGGTTTAGATTCTTATCCATCACACAGTAACCATCGGGGAGGCGTCTGATCCGTCCCAAATTCATTCTGCAGCATTACTGACAACCCCAAACACACAGCCAGAGCCGTAAAACAAAAAGACAAAAAACTATCTTCAGAGATAACGCCAGCAATAAATCCAGCAGCAGACGGTCTGGCCCCCCCACAGAGCCCTGATCCCAACACCATGGAGTCAGTCTGGGGGACCACATGAAGAGACAGAAGACACTGGGACTGACTAAATCCACAGAGGAACTGCGGCAGGTTCTCCAGGACCGCTTTTAACAACCTGCCTGCCAAGCACCTGAAACACTGTGCGCAAGTCTTCCGAGGAAAACTGGTGCTGCAAAGGGCGGTGGCGTGTAGTTCTTTCGTTTACTGCACTTTCTATGAAGCGAACTGATAAATATAAACTATTCATGGCTTTATTACTTTTGAAAGTCCCACTTTTACTTTTAGTGCCTAAAGCTCTCCGCACACTGCCATCGTTGCACTTCATGTTCAGTGGTTGTAGCAGCAGTGGGCCGATGATTAACACAACGACATTCGGTTTGCATTTGGTTTTGCCCCCTTTTTAGTAATGAGAAAATAAAAATGTGATCACGGAAAGTAGACGACCCGTGGCCGCCAAGTGGCACTGAGTTAGTCCCGGATGCAGATAATTAAAAGAAAAAAAAATATGTGTGATCACATTTTAGTTCTAGGTTTATTATAACCATATGTGAGAGGGGGAAAAATTGATGGAAAAAAAACAAAAAACATCATGACCATTTCCGCTACTTGTCCCAGTGCTCGGATTCCGTGTGGTTGCGTGAAATAGTTCGGCTTTCCTCGTGTGGTCAGGTGATTTCCGAGCAGATGCTGGTCGAGAAGAAACCAAAACACACGGGCCAGCACGGAGCCTGTGATGAAGCTAAACCAAAAGAAGCTCGCCCATCGCCGAAACGACAAATGCGTAGCAAGCAGATCGGGCGGTGAATTAGCTAACGACACGGGGGAACCAATGGTAGCTAGCTAACCAGCCTTCGTTACACCATGAATTTAAGAGGACTGTTTCAGGACTTCAATCCCAGGTAACGTAAACTGCGATTTAGCACTTCGGCTAACTAGCCGTGTAGCTGCTTGGCATTGCTCGGCTTTTTGTTTCGCGCTGCCGTGCGAAAACGTGCCAGGCGTGTATTTTTATACGTGTGGAATTGCATTCGCGCATTTCCAGCCACAGGAATCGTTTGCCGTAAGGTAACGGCGGGCACAGTAGCTAAAACGAAAAGACGGCGCCTGGCTAAATAAGGCCTGGCTAACATGCTAGCTATGATAACGTTCGGGATTCGCCAGTTACAGCTATCTAGCTAGACGCTCGCTGCGATGAAATTACTATCGGGGCTCCTGTTAGTATCGGTTATTTCTGTTGATTATTTTTCTTCTCGATTCATCGATCAGTCGTTCGGTCAATGAAGTGTCGATCCCAGTCTTCCATAGCCCGAGATCATGTCCTGTCCGACGCACGGTTCCGAAAAACCCAAAACATATCAAGAAGATATTCACATTTGAGAAGCTTTGGCCAGATAATTTTGGCATAACTTCTTCAAGACCGACTCAAAACGATCGATCGATTATTAGAATATAGATGACGATCATTTTTTTCTGCCGATCGACTAATCAATTTAACGACTGATCATTGCAGCTCTAAACTGTGCTAAACGATAACATTTAGTCAATTCCTCACGCATGTTTTTCAGAAACCCTACTTACGAGCCAAGGTTTTATTATTAGGTAGCACATACGGTTAAAGTATAAGTATTATTATTGTTAAAGTGTTAATAATTAATTAAGGAAAAGTTTCCTTCTGTTGTCTACAACTGTCAAAACTCCAGATACTAATACAGACGAAGCTACGAGTGAGCACCGTTTCCACTGGAGTCAGTTTTCAAAAATGTCTCCGTCTCTCCCCTGTTGCAGTAAGTTCCTGATCTACTCCTGTCTGCTGCTGTTCTCCGTGCTGCTGTCCCTGAGGCTGGATGGAGTCATCCAGTGGAGCTACTGGGCCGTGTTTACCCCAATATGGCTGTGGAAGCTGTTGGTCATCTTTGGGGCCTCTGTGGGCACTGGGGTCTGGGCCCACAACCCTCAGTACAGGTAGACGTCGACACACATTGTATAGTGTCTGTTTAGTTTGCATTCTGAATCATAAAGATGTGCGGCATGAATCGCTAGTGTCTGTATTGAGAAACTTCCTCTGATGTTTTTGCGTGTCTTCCCTTAGGGCTGAAGGGGAGACATGCGTGGAGTTCAAAGCCATGCTCATCGCAGTGGGGCTCCACGTCCTGCTGCTGATGTTCGAGGTGTTAGTGTGCGACCGCGTGGCGAGAGGAAACTACTTTTGGCTTCTCGTCTTCATGCCTCTGTTCTTCGTGTCACCAGTTTCTGTAGCAGCCTGCGTCTGGGGGTTTAGACACGACCGCTCTCTCGAGGTAAAGTGTCTAATGCGTGCGCGGGTACATCGACACAAGTGCTGGAAAACAACACTAACCCGAAGCCAAACTCCTGTAACTGTGGCTAGATAATTCGAGTTTGTTAGTTCGTGATTAATTCTATGTTAGGAGAGGGTTCAGAAAGGATTAATCCATGTATATGAACACTGCCTATATATATATGAACAGTTCCTGCTCATATAAAACACCAGGACTATTGTGGGATATTTTCATTGTTTACAGTATTGTGTTTTCGTTAACTAAGTTTCAAGCATGGTTCTTTGTGCTGGCACAAAGCAACCCATTTGACATGTCCCTATATGATGCGCTAGTCACAATAACTACTGTCATCTTTTTCAATCAAACATTAGACAACGTGAGCAGTAGAATTTTTGTATCCATGCCCAAATGCCAAAAGAAAAAAAAAAAAAAAAGATTCCAAAAGTTTTATGTGTTTGTTTTGTTTGGTTTGAAATTGAAATATCAAGCATTTGTTTGAGAAACTGATGACTGAAACGGCCATTATTGTCTTACATGAGCACAGTGCTGAGCTTTTGTCCTCTTCGTCCCTCCCTCTCCTCAGCTGGAGGTGTTGTGTTCAGTTAACATCCTCCAGTTCATCTTCATCGCCCTGAAGCTGGACAGGATCATCAACTGGCCTTGGCTGGTGAGATACACTGACAAAAAATTGAAGAAAAAAAAAAAGAAAAAAATCAGAAATCAGCCAATGCTTCTTTTGCATACACCACAAAGCCACATGTAATCTATGATCATTATGCTTTCACAGTAATGGATGCTATCTGTCTAACTTAACCACGTGTTAAAAGTTAGGTGCCACTATCGGTTACAATATTCTCCTCACCCTCATCTTCTTGAATAAAACGTGTGTGTTTTTGTGTGGTTTGCAGGTGGTGTGTGTCCCACTGTGGATCCTGATGTCCTTCCTGTGCCTTGTTGTCCTCTACTACATCATCTGGTCTGTCCTCTTCCTCCGCTCTATCGACATCATCGCAGAGCAGCGGCGAACACACATCACCATGGCGATCAGTTGGATGACCATTGTCGTACCGCTTCTCACATTTGAGGTGAGTCTCAACTACCAATGTGTTATTGATCTGTCACACAAATTTTTATGTCATCATGTTCAAAGTTGCTTGCTAAACAAACGTGTGGAAAACTGTTATTTGGCAAATTGTATTTCCTGTGGTCAGGCCTGTATAGCACAGGTTATAATAGTAGAAAATAAGCCATTTCAATTAATTCCATCCACATTTTGGGAATTTTTCATCATAATCACCATCGTAGTGCCTGTCTAGTGAAAACAAATAGAAAAATTGGATCCAAAGCAAGTTGCTGTAATGATAAAAACAGCCTGCCCTGCCCTTTACTGGCCTAAAATGTGTACAGTTCTTTTTATAGTTAGTTTAAACTGTACATAGATTGTCCTGGAAATTAGGAATACCAGATTCCTTGTTCAAAAATAAAATGTGAAAAAACCAAACATCTCAAATGATTCAGCGTATTCAGGGGTACCGAGTGAAAGATGAACTAATTACCATAATGATTGTAGTGGACTGTAAACAAAACATTTCTGTTTAAATTGTCAATTTAATTGTATAATAAAAAGTCTTTCATTTTTTCACCTCCACTTATATACTATATGCAGTTTTGCCTCCCAATTACAGCCTTTGACCCCCACCATTCATATGTCTCTCCAGATCCTTCTGGTGCACAAGCTGGACGGCCACAACAGCCTGAGCTATGTGTGTGTGTTTGTCCCTCTCTGGCTTTCCCTGCTCACACTCATGGCCACCACCTTTGGCCAGAAGGGAGGGAACCACTGTGAGTATTTAAAGCCAGTAATGTGCTGTGGGCTGCTGAATGTCTCCACTGGGGTTTTACTGCTATTCTTTTCTGTTAAACTCTGGAGTTCACCTGCTTATAGTAGTGATACATGTTTTTATTTACAGCTTCCCCTTAATATAGCTTTTGTAAGACCTTACAATCCAAGGTGCTTATCAGTTTATTTGTGTCTTTTTGCATCTGTTCTTGCTGACCGCACCAAAGCTGCTGCTGTTTAACAGATCTTTGGCTCAGATGTTCATTTTACTATCGCAGAAAACAGAGAAAAGCTGACATTTCCGCATTTCAGAGGCTGAAACCAGAGGGTTTTGGATTGTCAAAATTGTTGCTGACATAATTTTCTGTTGACTGTCTAACCAATTAATAAACTGTGTCAGACTGTGTCAGCTAAACTGCATTTTACTCTTTTGGTAGGTTAATGTTTTGTACTCCTAAGGTGGCTGGCAAGTAAAAATGGTGTTGTTTCCTTTTGGTTAACTTCCTTTCTATCCTGATGTTCCTATAGGGTGGTTTGGCATCCGTAAGGACTTCTGCCACTTCCTGTTGGAGCTCCTCCCCTTCCTGCGAGAGTACGGCAACGTGTCCTACGATCTCCAGCGCAGCGAGGACCCCGAAGCGGCTGAGGATCTGCCCGTCCCCGAGCCGCCACCAAAAATTGCCCCCATGTTCCACAAGAAGACAGGCGTGGTGATCACACAGAGCCCTGGGAAGTACTTCGTCCCGCCACCTAAACTCTGCATCGACATGCCTGACTAATCAGCGCTAAAGCGGCAGGGGCCGCAGTGCTGATGTGTTTAACTCATAAAGCCAAAACAGCAGAGGACAATGCGTTTGGGTTTTATCTGCTGTCCTGAAGGACTTGGTCCCCTCACCTGAACTCTGCATCAGCACGGCTGGAAAGGGTGAGACGCCAGAGCCATTATGGTGATTATGGGTGGATCCAGAAACCGCATATTAGTTTCGCCGGCAGTTTTGAAGTAAAGACTCCACTGCCTAAATCTGTCGAGGATGGAATAACAGAATCAAAATAGAAGACTTGGTTTATCACCTGTAGGTGAAGATTCACTGTGTTGTTTCCTCAAGTTTTATCCATTCTGAAGATGTACATTTTGGGGGAAACTGACCACAGAAGCATCTCAGATTGACTTGGATCCAAACATTAGGGCTGGCATGACTTCTGAGACACAGAGGAGGAACTGAATACTTGACTCTAACAGCAGTAGATCCCTGCTTTAGGTTCAAAGAGTGTCCGAGTAAAAGATAATGCTTGCCTTGCTTTGTGATGGGGACCATGTGTGTGTGTGTGTGTGTGAGAGAGAGAGAGAGAGAGAGACTGACTCTCCAGCTTAAATTTGGGATCAGTTTGACCCCGTCACTCCCGTTTTCACCGTTGACCATGTGGGTGGAGAAAACAAGGGGGGGGGCGGGGTTAAAGGAAATGTTCAGATTTTTTCATGTCTGTCTTAGTACTGCACTCAGATGTACATTTAAAGAGTTATGGGTCTGTATAATCATTCGTCCTATTCATACAGGCTGTGACGCGACACCCTTCTAGTGCAACTCCAGTGTAAAAAGATGGACAGCCCTCGTTCTGTGCAGAGTACATTCAAATTCAGGCTGAAGGTAATGTGCGGCTCCTGCGGTCTTTTTAGTACAAAATTCACTTTTTGTGCTCTACTGGACACTGCTTCCTCGTAAAGCTGCATGAAAAATAGACGTACAAAGTGAGAATTTGGTACTAAAAGATTGTAACTTCTGAAAATGTCCGCTTCATCTGCTTTACTCGGACTGCCGAAGCCTCATATTAGCTTCAACTGAACACTGGAATGAAAAGGGGGACACAATTTCTTTCCCATTTCTCTAATTGCAGTTGAGCTATAGAGGGATTACCTTACTGCCAATATAAACAGAGGAATAATTAAAACCAATAACTCTTAATATACATGGCATGCAAGTACTGTTTTGAGACGGACTTGAAAAAACCGGAGTATTTCCTTTACAAGACAAACAATGGTAATGGCACTTTGTTAACCTGTTCCAAGAGGAAACCTGTCTGACCTATGAGGGTTTTTTTTTTTTTTATTCCTGTGGGTTTTTTTTTTTTTTTTGTAAATACCAGAAGTTGTCAGGTTAGGGACCAGAGCGGAGATGGCAGGGTTGAATGTGGGAAGCAGACCTGGAAAAAGAAAAAGAGTATTTAACACTCATTGGCTTCTGTTTTTACTTAACTTGGAGTGTACCACCCTGTGCAGATGATCAACAGTCACCACATTAAATCAAGACAATGTTTAACAAGTTGGTAACCAGAGATTGTCCATTGACTTTTTGGTTTGTCTACAACTCTTTCATCCACAATCTCAAGGTATACAGTGAATTCTTTACCTCCCGTGTGAAAGTCAAAGAATTTTAATGTGATTTAACAGCTTTCAGATTATTCTAATGGCAAGGGAATTGAATTGAAACAAAAAACAAACAAACAGCGTATTCAGGGCCATGCATTGTCACTGACTTTGGTGTGTCTTATTTCATACCACCCGTAGGAGTCGGCAAAGCCAGACATTTTCAGTTCCTACAAATATCAGCTAAAACTAGTTGAAACAGTGAAAACTTTGGAACACTTTTTTTTTAATCCAGACCTGATTGAGTAGAGAGTAAAACTCCTGAAATTCCCTGTGTGTGTGTGTGTGTGTGTGTGTGCAGATTGCCAGATTTCCTCATGTTACTCAGAAAAGCAACAACAGTCATCCCCAGCTTTTATTTGATTTTGTCCAGCATATTGTTTGTACATTTTACTACGGAGCTTATGCAACTGGAGCAACCTGGTTTTTCTTGTGATGATAGTCGGTGGATTTACAAACATTGTACAATTTGATCCTTAAGTATTTGGAGAGTGACACCATTTATTATTTTGCCTCGGTGCACCACCACAATGGATTTGAAACGAAGCCATCAAGATGTGATCGAAGTGTAGACTTTCAGCTTTAATTCAAGGGGTTTAACAAGAATATCACCATAACCGTTTTCAGAGGCTCATAAGTAATTGGACAATTGACTGCTCAGTTTCATGTCCAGATTTTGGCATTTGGTAGCTGTTGACGCAACTGAAACTGAAGAAAAAATAAAATAAATCTTATCAGACAGATGGCAGCAACTTTAGGAGAGGCCATATCAACAAGTTGGTACATTCTTAAGAAGAAGGAACGCACTGGCGAGCTCAGCAACGCCAAAAGGCCTGGAAGGCGGCTGCAGCGAAGGCCCGACAAAGCATATCAAAGTAGTAAACGCAGCATTTGGTGATGTCCCTGGGTTCCAGACTTCGGGGCAGTCATTGACTGGAAAGGATTGTCATCCAAGCATTAAAAATAATCCTTATATTATAATTATGATGGTTTGTCCAATTACTTTTGAGCCTCTGAAAATGAGGGACCGCATCAAAATGGCTGTAATTTGTAAATGGTTACTGTGATATTCTTGTTAAACACCTTGAATTAAAGCTGAAAGTCTACACTTCAGTCACATCTAGATACCTTTGTTTCAAATCCATTGTGGTGGTGAACAGAGGCAAAAGAATGAAAATGGTGTCACTGTCAATTAGTTACAATTAAATTAATTTTAAAAATCCACCATAATGTTACGTCGGTTGTTTTGTACAATTTTTGCATCAAATAATGTGATGGTTTTTCTTCATTTCCCAGTTTCATGGGCAATTTCGATAGTAAAGACTATTGAGGCTGGTGTTAGTGCCTAAATCAATATTTCTGCCTCTATGGTTGATTGACAGTTGAATATCTGAGCTGTATCCTATGGAATCTAAGGGACTGACAAGAAAATCTGACATCTATTGTTGCAGGTCCTTAAAAGATTTGCTCAGATTAAACTCTGGTATCACTGCACAAGAAATACTGACATGATGTTGCGTCGTCTGTGTTTGGCCAAGAAGAATACTCACAGTGGCCGGTGTCTTTCCTATGCAGGGTTATAATCCTCATTTCAGCCTCTGCAACGTAAACACAGGTTAAGAAATGTATCAGAACAATGCACTGGTGAATCGCAACCATTTACTCTCACAGCTGGATCAAGTTAAACGTTTGAATTCATTAGCTGCATAAACTTTACATGTTGAATATTAAAAAAGGACAATACCAGTGTGTTTGCAAGTTATATTTCTTTCGTTACAAATCATTTTAACATTTTTGCTGACCATTTTCAAATGCAAGTTTTCGATGTTTTGAATGGATATTTCCTGTTGTTTCAGGCAGCCATCTGTTTCCGTGTTCCATTCGTTGTCCAGGATGATGTGAAAAATCATTTAAAGCCTTGAAACTTGCTCAAGTTGAGTAATTCGTCACAATAAACATCAAGTTTGCATTAAGTTTGCCGGTCTCGCTCTGTCATTGAACGGTGGTGTTGCAGTCGACTTGACAGTCTGCACTGCGTCATCTTTCTAATACCGTAACGTTGACAAAATAATGCTGACGTGATGTTCACAACGATGGATCACACAACTCAAACTAGTTTCAGCGGTCGGCTAATCGATTCTTGTATCATACGGCAACTAATTGGTGCCCAGAATAGTAGAAAAGACAACTTTACATTTCTAAAAAAAAAAAAAAACTGGTTTGCTATAATGGTAAGTTTACACAAATATGGTCCTTTAAAGCTTGTAAAGCACCAAAAATGCTAATGGTATAAACATAAGTATCAAGCGGATAAAGATTTGTTGCTTGTTAATGTTAATTCACTCACTCTATTCGTGGATTCATTCAGTGTTAGTCTGGACATGAGCCCCAGAACTGAGTGTGAAGCAGTTCACCAAAGCGTTCATATTCCACTTGGATGGACGCCGCCGGATTCTGTGGTGTGTGTCACATAGAAGGAGAAGTGTGCACATTGACGCTAATTTCAGAAAGGAACTTGATTATAGGTGCTATCAGTTAAAAAAAACCGGCTTTTAAGAAAATTATTAATCTGACAGTTATTTCCTGGATTAATAATTTAGTATATAAATATTTTTTTTAAAAGTGAAAAATTACAATTTCCCAGAGCCCAAAGCGATATCTTCAGATTGCTTGTTTTGTCCGATCAGCAGTCCAAAACCCCGAAGATGCTTCTCTGATTATTATATATATGACAAACAAAAGAAGCAGATTCTCACATTTGAGAAGCTGAAACCAGCAAATGTTTTGCAATGTTGATGAAACAATTAACCGATTATCAAAATCAGTGCCGATTAATTTACTTTTGATCGACCAATTGTCGCAGCTCTGCTTCTCCCCATCCGCTAAAGTTTTTAAGTTAATTCTATTTTTGGGATATAGCCTCCAATTTTTAAGTTTGCTACCTGCTAGGAAACTCGTGGCCCTCAAGAGACGCTGTAAATCATATCATATTAAATTGATTGGCATAGATAGTTTTGGGGCTTTCTTTGCGTTTCTGCCGAATAAATCTTTGGGGCATCAAACTCAGCAAGCGCAGTGACCACTGGTGGTTTTCAGAAGAGTGTGAAGCAGCTCTTCAAAACTGGGTCCAAAGCACTGCAACACCTTACTGATTTCACACTATAGTTTCAGTCCCATAAGTGTGCAATAAAAGTCTCAAAGGGCTTCAAGTTCTTTAATTTATAATATTCTTGTTCAGAAGTGCTGCAGTAAAAGGTACGTTATTGTGAAACACGTCACAACAAAATTCATAAATGTGTCGTCCAAATAGCGCACATACCAAATATTTTCATTGACATGAAATATTAATGTGCCTTACTGGAGAGGTATGGGGCCCCACCTGCCTTACAAAAAGGCGGAGGGCACTAACTACAGAAACAGTGAAATTCAGGGAAAAGATGGGTTTGAAGTTTGAGGGCCTCTTAGCCAAACTCTGCTTCTTAGGATTGGACAGTCTATGTTTGGGCATTGTAAAGGGTATCTATGCTTGGCTAGTTAGCGTTAGCTTTTCAGTAGAATTAGTTTAATAGTCTTTAATTTTAAATAATTAGGGAATAGAGCGGTCTTGTAAGAGAAAACCACCCCACCACCACTATGTAAAAGTTGATAACAGACTACCATTTTATAGGGTCATTCAGGCCTCTGGGGTTTATGGTGAGCACTTCCAGGGGTGGCATGATAAATTATAAGGGGAGACGATTGCTCAGAACTTAATCATCAATTCCCTCTAGGTATTTTTACCTTCTTACCTTTTTTTTTTTTCCTGGTAAACACTGAGAGTCCAGGAAAGGGGAAAAGTTTGACGGGGGGGCTTGGCCAACCCTCTCCATCTGGACTACTGGTGGACAATTGTTGACGATTGTTGTTGTTGTTTTCTGTGACCGTTCGCGGGACAACGTAGGTGAATTGTCAGGGGCGGGTGTTCTCCTTCCATCAACTGCAGGGAGATACTCTGTGAACACATCTGGAGTTGAGTTTCTTGCTTCTGGTGAAAGGTCTGCAAACATCAGGTCCTGAAGGTCTTGACAATCTTTACCCGACATTGCATTGACGGTCATAGAAAAAGTGGTTGGCCGGATCTCCCTAACTACGTGTAGTTTTCGGTTGGAGCTGGATGTCAGTGGGATCGCTGTGCTGAACTCTGGCGTAATCGTTGAATCTTCACTCCGGTCTCTCTGAATGAGTGCCTCTACTGTGTGGTCCCTGGTTGGCTGCTCTTGTATGGGTGTGTGTTTTACTGAAGGTGGAACTGCACCTTGTTGGTCCCCTTCGCTCTGTGGCCTAACCTGACCAAGCATGTCTCATCGGTCCTGTTCAGTGGATCCCAGCTGGTACTCATTAGCTTGCTCTTGATCTGGACGCCGTTATCTGGCTGCCCTTCTAAACCAGCTGTGTTTTCTCCTTGGGGTTCAGGCATAAACTGTCAAGTTCTGTTTGCATATGATTCTAGACAGGTCCTGTAGTTGTGGGCAGAAGAAGAGCAGAGGTTGCATCTCAAGGGTTGCGAACAGACCTTAGCAGCAGGGTCGTTACCTTTGAAGTTCTTGCCATGGGCTGTATCACAATTTGTGGTTAAGTGTATCTAGGAGCCACATTTCCTGCAAGTCTATGGCTGGCCTGAATACAAGACATGGCCTCTAATGAATACCAATTGAATTACAGAAGGCAGGGCGAGGAGTTGCCCTGAATGCTCATCACCTCTCAGGCAACAATATTACAATCAATTAAATGACGAAAAACACTTGACATGTACCAGACCTGGAGCTTTTGGTACCCCACGGGGTCTGGGGCCCCAGGACAGTTGCCAACTTTGCCCAGTTGGTAATCCAGCCTTGCCAGTCTAGTGTTACGGTTAATACAGTTCTTAACCTGAAAAAAAATTAATCTGATGACTTAACATTTGGATTTAAACAACAGAATATTATTCAAAGTAAAAACTTTATTGATCCAGTATCAGGATAAATTTGTGAAATTGTACAAGTTTTCTTTAGGAATATTTTAAAGTTATCCAAATATAGCAGCATCTTTACGCTTACATATACATGTAGGCAACCATTCTTAAAGTAATTCTGTTCAAGCAAATGAGGAACTGAAAATTCAGGACTAAATGTAATCACAGTACAAGGTGAGCGAGCTTGAGTTTGCATCCATCTTTGAGACAGAAAATATCTGAACGAGTGCCACAAAGTGTTCATCTGTGACTGTGTGCATTTATGACAGTGTTCCTTGTGTACAGTACAGTTGATAAACTGTTCTGCTCAGAGCTGGGCCCAGGTTTCTGAAAAACAAAAACAAAAAATAAATAAAAAACATTAACTATTTGCAGTTGCTCCTGGTACTGTCATTACGTAGCTTTTTTGACTTGTTTTATCTCATTACCTCTGCCAAGGAGGTTTTGTTTTCACCTGTGTCTGTCTGTTGGTTGGTTGGTTTGTTTGTTTGTCTGCAGGATTACGCAAAAAGTACTGAACCGATTTGCACTAAACTTGGTGGAGGGATGGGCCATGAACCAGGGCCGATCCCGGATTATTTTTTTTTTATAAATAACTTTCCTCAACATTATGAAATGGGGCATTTTTCAACATTTTCGTCAATATTTGTTAGTCGGAGGAAGAATTCACAGGTGAACCTTTAAATGAAGTTAACATGAATAGGATCAACATTGGAGTTGCAAGGTTTACACTGGACAATGCTGACATATGACAATGTTCTTTTTTTGTACCAAAAAGGCCATTCAAAACATAAATGTGTATTTTTCAACCATGAATCAAATTTTCAGTTAAGTTTCAAGTCAAACGCCTGCACACTCCACAAACCTTTTGAGCTTCCCGTATCGGACGGAAGAGAGGAGTTTCTCTTTCTCTGCTTCACTTGCACACTGTTCATAGGCGGTCAGAAGACTGGGATTGAGAGAGGAGAGGGGCAGGAAGATTAAAAAAATGTAAATGACACTCCATCTCTTACAGCAGCTCGGAGCCATGTTACTCATTAATAGTGTTCTTTCTTAACGGTGCCATGGTCAGCCTGGTCTCGTATACGTGAGAGTGAGTGTGTCTAAATATGTATGCACACACAATCAAAAGTCACACAATCTCTCGTGAATGTGGAGTACACCTGGGGCTACGAAACATAATCTGCATTTCAAAGTCCAAAGTTTGGGCTCATCTCATGGGATTTTACAGCACTGAGTTGTGTTTGATGTCACGTGCTCAGTTCTGGCGTCTTTCTGCGCCAAACTCCCATCATCTGTCAAAATGTTACATCTTTTCTTCAGTGACTTTCTGAAGATGCTTCCAGTTCCTTTATTCTATTTATTCTAAATAAACCTGTGTTGCAGCCGCGCAACATCATGAGCAAATCCCTTTCCTGTTGCACCGGGGGGAAAGATCTACAAAAACTCACCGGGAAAATAGAGTGAGGGAATGAGTAAACACTCTTGGTGTGTGAGTGAAATGTGTACAATGTGTGTGTGAGAGTTACCTGTAGGGAGTGCTGTACTGCTCCAGTATAGCTGCTGCCTTGTCTCCAGACAAACCGCTAATCTGCATCAACTGCCTGGCAAACACCTCTCTCACTGTCTGACACTAGAAGGGAAAAGAGTGAAACAGGGATTTACATATTCACAAACAGACCTCTAACAAAGGGCGTTGCCAAAAATGTACTCAGTGAGGGATTACGGACGCACACAACCACACCTTGTTTTTAACTGCCCCATGGTTGAATTCGGCAAAAGAAATGAGCGAGCAGGAGGGGATCCCTCTTTCCTCCTCATCACTCCCTTCATCACCCTCCAGCTCTCTGGAGCGACAGATCAGCGTACGGTTCTGAGATAAAGAAAAAAAAGTGTGAGGCATAAGTCACAGTTAAGGAGGAGGCGAGTCAGTGATCCTGGTTCGGTGTTATCTGGCTGGTGTATCACAAAGCGGTGTCGTGACAGTGAAAAAGATGATAATGATCCTACTAACAAGTATTGGCTCAAGGGGTTAGGGTTAGTCAGAGAGCACTGAGAGACGGACTAAAGCATTTTTGGTTTGGGTCTTTTCATGGGATTTCTTTACACTAAAACCAGCTCATCTTTTAAGACAGGACTCAGAACAAATTTCAGGAAATATTTTTTTTAATCCTTTTCAAAGTCATCAAGCTTAGTGGATCCTGCTCTGTGAAATAACCTCTGCGGAAACTTCCCTGCTTACTAACGGCACAGTGTGTCTATTAAGGGTGACTCGGTCTAAGTGTGAGAGGAGGAGGAAAAAAAAAAAAAAATAAAAAATAAAAAATAAAAAATAAAAAATCAAATTAGGGAGTTTATTTCTGGACCCATGAGTTGGCTTTCAATGAAAAAAAGAGGAAAGGACAAAACAAAACAAAAAGGAAACCAAGAAGGAATGAAAAGGAAATAACAGACAGGAGAGATGCTGGTGTAAAAGTCACATTAGCAACTTTTCAACCTATTAAATCTCTTAAGCATTAGGCCTTGGGTCATCACAAGTTTCCATGAAGCTATCTGCAGCTCTGTTTATACAAAGCTTTGAAATCTTAAAAAATAAAATAAAACAGATGCGTTTCCCTTTGCTGTGTTAAAGTGGTCCATGACAAAAAACGGAAATGTGTGTGCGTGTGTCACCTGGTACAGTTTAGTCAGGTATCGGGTCATGACGGTGAGGTAGGCCGCAGACTCCCTCACATCCTGGACTCTCTTCACAAAGAAGCCATCAACCACCTGTCACATAAACCCACACAAATGACACACACACACACACACACACACACACACACACACACACACACACACACACACACACACTTAAAATAAATCACGCAGACAAATTTACATCCACAAATCATCAACAATCTCTTCCCACAACTGTTGTTTGTAGCGTGTTTGAGCCAATAGCAGTATGGGGAGTAAGTGACCACAGCTTTCTTGCGTGTATTTGTGTATGGAGATTTAGCGTGTTCTAGCATAGTCTAGAGCCTGACTGATTCTGGATTTTTTTAACCAGATACTCACATTGACTTGCAAGTGTAAAAAATATCTAATAACAATATATCTGCCAATATTATTGAGTTTTCTTTTTTTAATAAAACAAACAATATTAGTCGTACAACATTATTATTTTTTGGCAAGATATGTATAAATTGCGTTATTACTCAGAATCAAAACTACCAGTAACACTACCAATAACAGGATATTCTGAACAATAGAAATTGCATTATAGTAAATAATAATTTTAAAAAATACAATAAAACTGTATATAACTTGAGTTAAGAAAAACAGAATAAAATATATATAATACATATAGTTTATAACATTTATATACCACAAATTATTATTTTTTGCATATTTGCCAACAAACGTGTCTATTCCAGCTCTTGCCATTGATTAATTTTCCAATTATCATTCGATTCAATTGGTTTAACCCTTTTGCCTATGACAGAAAACAGTGGGAAAAAAATCAGTTATAATTTCCCTCAGACCAAGGTGATGTTTTAAAATGTCTCGTTCTGTCTGACCAACAGTCCAAAATCCAAAAATTAATACTTTTACTATCAAGTGCGACAGGGCGGCACGGTAGTATAGTGGTTAGCGCTGTCGCCTCACAGCAAGAAGGTTCGAACCCCGGTTCGGCCGGGGCCTTTCCGTGTGGAGTTTGCACGTTCTTCCCATGCCTAAGTGGGTTTCCTCCGGGTACTCCGGCTTGTCCCACAGTCCAAAGACATGCAGGTTGGGGTATCTGGCAACTCTGAGTTGAGCCCGTTGGTGTAAATGTGAGCGTGACTGGTTGTTTGTCTCTCTATGCGTCGGCCCCGTGGTAGATGAGTGCAGCCCCGCCTCTTGCCCAGTGTCTTCTGGGATTGACGCCAGCGACTCGCAAAGGTTAAGCGGTATAGCTAATGGCTGGATAGATGGATCATGTGTGACAAGAAAGGGCATCAAATACTCGTATTTGAGAGCAATTATCTAACAATTTAGCTTAAAATATTGGTAAAATGATTATTCATCATCAAAATACTTGCAGATTCATTTTCTGTCGATCAATTAATTGACTAATCTTTGCAGCTCTGAATCAAATATCTGTTTTAAGCAAGTGTTGTTCAGCATCGACCCATATATTGGTCAGGCTCTACTGCAGTCCAAAGTAAACGGACACGTAAGTGTAGGACTGTGTGTGCTTGCACCTGTGTGTTGACTATGGCCTGCTGCAGTGTAGTTTCAGGTAAACTCAGGTGGGAGGCAGCCGTCCCACACTCTTCTACCAGATAGACGGGCCTACGAAGACCGCACCTCTTCAGCCGAAACTGATGGAGGGAAGAGTGGGAGAGAAAAAGGGGAGAAGTCAGACCACGAGTAGGGCTAATGAGACGAGAAAAAAAAAAAAAAAAAAAAAAGATATTGATTTACTGCAAGTTTAAAAAATAAAAAAATGCATCCTTCACAAGCTGATGAGGCGAATAAAAAGTATATCACCAATTTAGTTTTTTGAGAAAACCAAAACATAATGGTAGACTTGTATTATTATTTAAAACATACTTTAAAAGAGAGAGAAAAGGGTCAGGATCATTGCTGATACTACTGATTGATTGACAGAAAATTTATCAACAGCGCGATTATCCGCAAATCCTTCAAGTCATTTATAAAGTACAAATGCCAAACATTTGCTGGTTACAGCGTCTTAAGTGTAGGGATGATATTTATGATTATTGTCACTGGCAATTTATCTGCGGATTACTTTTCTGATTTATAGATTAGTCGATTGGTCTACAAACCGTCGAGGAACTGTAAGAAAAAACATCCATCGCGGTTCCCAAGCGCTCATGGTGACAATATTCAAATGTCGTGTTTTGTCCGATCAGCAGTTCAAAAACCCCAAATTGTTTATTTTGCAAAGATGTAAATCAGAGAGAAACAGGAAATCCTCACATTGGAGAGGAAGGAACACGCAAATACTTGACATTTTGGCTTTAAAAATGACCGATCGACCGATTAATGAGTTATCAAAGTAGGTGCTGATTAATTTTTTTGACAAATTGTTTTAACTCTACTTAAAATGTCAAAACTTTGTCCATTTCATCACTATTAACTACATACATTTTGGGGTTTTAATGGCTGTTGATCAGAAAAAAGAAGAAATTTCAGGATTTCATGTTGGACTCTGCTACTTGTAATTTATAATTTTTCATTATTATTGACGCTCTAATGGAGAAATTTACTATAATAAATAACTGGTAGCTTTATTGACAAGGAAAATAGGCAGAACAAACCGACCTTCTGTTCCCTGAAGCGTCCGTCGATGATGCTGCCACACAGGTCGTCGATCCTCTTCCTCTCGATAATGTAATCAAGGACCAGCTCCCTGCCTGCGGGGGCTCGCAACTGACCTGGGAAGGGAGACAAAGAGTGAGATTATAATTCACTCTCACACTTTTATGTGGATAGTTGAGCAACACACAGATAACGTCAGGTGACATTCACGACTCACGTAAGCAAGTAAACTTAATTTCCGAGGCACTTTTCAAAACCAAGGTGCATTCGCTCCCTATTCATTTCAGAATTTAGTTCAGGTTCGGCTGATTGTTTTAAAAAACCTCCACAGTTTGACCTCTAAAAAAGGTCCAGCAGCCAAATGCTGAGAGTTCCACGATCCAGGCTCAAAACAAACAAAGATCATGCTTTCACTGTTTTATCTCCAACACTGTGGAACAAACTCTCCCTCATTATCAGATGATCTGAATCTGTGCCACATTACAAAAAGCTTTAAATAATGCTTTAAATAACTCCACCTGTACAGGCTGACATTTTTATCACTTATTGCTCCAACAGTTGTACATAGTTCTTGTTGCATTTCATGGTACTGTAATCCGTGTGCCCCCAAAAGCATACTGATTTAATATGGGAATGTATTTTTTATTTTATTTTTTATTCCAGCCTCAGAACAGAAGAGAAGAGAAAAATGTTAAAATGTAGTGATAGCAGTAGTGTAACAATGGCTCCATCTACCTCCTGGACACAGATCCTGTACTCTAGAACAAAAGACACTCAAGAGAAACCCTACGTTCAGACTTAGATCAAAAGGTGCGAGCTAGAAAACATGACTTGAAACGTAAGCGAGGTAAATAGGCTTGACATTATATAATCACCTTAGCACTATTCTTGACATGAAAACAACAGTTTAGTCAGAGAAGCTATGATTAGTTTCAGTTCAGATTCAGTTGCTGTCTCTCTCGACTTTTTCAAATAAATGATGCAACACACTGCACGGCAACGGCTTCCAAAAATGTTTTTCTGTCGTGCTCCTCCTTTGGAGGCTAGGTGGAAAAATGCTGAAAACACGTTGTCTTGGAGAGAAATCTGAAGGGATACAGCGAGTGCAAAGTCTTGCTTGAAACCAAGCTGCATCATTCCGAGTCTGTTCTCTCTCTCTCTCTCGCTCTCTCACTCGCTCTCTCTCTCTCTCTCTCACACACATTTCTCCTCCAGTTTTGTCTCCGTGCGTGTGCATTTGCGTTACCTGGAATGGGTGCGACCTTTTCCCGAGCCACCCACAGGAAGTCCCCAACGTTTAGTTTCCTGACATCAAAGCTGACTCCGTTTCTCTGAAGCTCTTTGACCAGCTCCTGTTTACGGTGGTTGCTGCCGCTGCACGAACAAATCAACATGTCATGAAATGTGTGTGTGCACTGACAAAAGCTTTTCAGGATGAGGATACAGCTTTCTAGACGAACTAATCTCTGCGCCGATAACCGATTACTGCATAGTTATTGGAGTGACACGGATACCCAGACAGTTCCCTTACCCAGTAGTTTCAATGAAGTCAACACAGAGTATAATTTCATAGGTTCCGGGTAGAAGGCATCCTCCATTGGGCTTTGTGCTTCTCGTCTGAGAGTCCAAACCCATCCCATCCACCTCACGCCCTGGCTGGGAGACACAGGCCGACCTCTTTGCGGGGCTGTGAAGAGAAAACCATTTGTTCTGTTCCAGCAGGAAGACGAGCAGAATATGATGATTTCCCTTGTTTAGTGTCTACTCACTGCATTCTGTCCTCTTCCTTCTCCTCTTCATCTTCATCACTACCAGTAAGATCCACCACCCCGGGACCACCTTCCTCTTCCCCTTCCTCCCCCGCCTCCTCTCCTTCACTCCTAACTTCCACTCTGCCCCCCTCTGGCCCGTCTGTAGTCCCATGCTCTGCTGACTCCAGTCGCTCAGCCAAAGCCAGACCCTCTTCAGTCAGAGAATACCTGAGAGACAGACAACAGAGTGAAAACAAGCTCCGGTGTGCAACACCTGGCCCAGGTACAGCACTGTGGCAAAAACCATCTGGAAAAACTGCAGTCCACTTAGGTGTGAAGTTCACTGGCCAACCACATCTGATCATCATCATCATCACGGAGGTGGAGTGCAGAGAGCGAATGAGAGTTCAACTGTGTATATTTAAAAAGTTAAAGTTACCAGTTACGATTTCAGTCCTGGTTGATTTGGTGACGCCCACGGTCACTGGTGGTATGAGCAAATATCTTTAAATAGTACAGGGGCCAAAACTGTGGGAGCAGTGATGGTATCTGTTCACAGTGCAGCCAACCAAGACTCCCATTAATGAAAAAGTAAAAAATGCAGACAGTTACCATGTTTTGATCTGTAGGCGTTTTTTTGACGAACATCTGCAGTCAGTTCTAACACCTGTGACAAAACATGATGTCTCATCTAACTGCTTCACAATTAAAGCCACTCCCTGTTTCAAATTAGATGTGTTTGACACAAGCAACGTGAACTCAACACCGAAAGGAAATGTGTGTGCGTCCTGTGTACCTTGCAGGATTGTGGGTCTTTATCACCAGGTTCTTTTGGATCAGAGTGCTGACGGAAGACCAGGCGGTGTACTTACTGCCTAGATCTGGCTACAGGCAGGCCGACAAAATGAGGAAGAGAAACTTAGTAAATGAGTTCATTTTGAAATAAATCTACTGCACAAGAAAGTAAATACGGGAAGATCAACACCAGGGATAGAAGTGAGCAAATGGGTTGGTTGTGGATTTGTTGTGTTATGAAAAATATTTTACTTACCACACTAAAAGACTTATCACAGAGAAGCTGAGCTTCAGCTTGTAGCTCCATCTTAAACATGTAACCTTTACTACCTGGGATCTGGAGAGAAAGATGACAATAATGATACAAAGCGAAGGCCACAGTGCAATACTGGGAAATATTTCTCAGCTAAGTGTGATGGGGAAAGGTGTACCTGTGACTGTCTGTAAAGGGTGAGCAGCACAGCATAGCCCCCAGACCGCTTCTGAGGCACGTACTCCCTCTTCTTCCTCCCTCCTCGTCCTCCCCCTTTATCCTTCCCTTGATCCCCCGCAGCATTCTTCTACATGGAAAGATGAACCACGCAGGAAAACACAATCACACGTCACTGAAGTAATCCACACTGATCACATATCCAATTTACTTCCTTCTAATTGCTGAATGAAGTAACACAAAATGAAAATTCAAAATTTCCTCTTCATAAAAGCTTTTATATTAGCATCCATCTACTCTTTGATTAGCAACCAATTCTTTTAACTTTACCGTCAGCCATAACAACAATTAAATGCACAAATGAATAGAAAAAGTAGCGTTATTTGCATTTGTTTTGCATTTTCTGTATGATATCCGAGGATTAGAGGAACACGCAATAACACCGTCACGTTGTCCGCACAGACTTAGAGCTGTTTTCCTTCACTTAAAGGCTGCATTACAATTAAGTTAAACAATTTTCTGACTTTTTCTTTTTTTACACTGTTTTAGTTGAATTTAATAAACATCAAATGTTTCTGCCGGCTTCGTCATCATATTCAGCCTCATTAAGACCCGTCATTCTTTTTAATTTGTCATGAACAATGAATGTAACCAAAAAAGGCCTTTTATAAAAACTCCCAAATACACCTGCTCCTCTGCGCGCGAGTACCTGTAGTTTACTCGTCCGCACGCGTTTGACTCAGGTATTCAGTCAAAAAATATTGTTTAGATTGACTCTGACAACATTGCCCAAACGTAGGCAGATTCTACTCCCTCACAGTTTTCAAAGGCATTTTCTTCCTAGGATTTATTAATTTCAATGAATTTCTCCGTCTGAAAATTCTACAATTTGCGTATCGGTGTGTCTTTACACATGGAGACAAACTCCCACATTCCCTTCATTACCTTTCTGGACGGAGCCAGGCTGTTGTTGTCCGATCTGCCGGGAGGGGGCGCTCCTTTAGGGAGCGAATGTATAGGAGCGTCTGGACCTGGAGCAGAGGTAGTGAGGACAAAAAGTGAAGACAGAGGAAATGCAGTAGCTGCACATGTAAACTGATAACAATAAGATAAAAAGCTTCAGACACATTAGGTTTAGCGCGATATCTTATTCTTCCTGTTCTGCCTGGTTCCTGTCCCTCCATCCGCCTCCTCCTTGACAGCACACAGTGTGATTTTTGTAGTTCGGTAAATATATTTCTGTTTATTCCTTCTACATTTCCTCCTGTCTGAATACATTTATACAGATATGAAATGCCAAAGTGCAGATTATCAAAAGTCCACCCTCTGTAGAAAACATTTTCAAAAAAAATTGTTATCACATTCAATTCGTGATGTGTAATCAGCTGTTGAAGATGTAAATTATTTTCTTCTTTATTCTTGTAAATATGTAGGTTCTTTCCTTTTTATGACTGGTTTGATTGTAATTATTGTCTATTAATTTGTGAACTCTCTTGATCCTTCTGTGTATTTTTGATGGTCCTTTATTATTTTCTGTATTTGATAAATCATGTTTTAAAATTTGTACGAGTTGTTTTTCCCCCGTCTTAAGTTGAGGGGAGGTCCAGGTTATAAGCCTGTGGTTTCTTGGCCTCTCCTGTCACATCCGTTTTATTCCGTTGTCTGGTTTTATGCTGATACATTATATGTGCAAATAAAATAAAACAAAATGTTATTGAATTAAAAAACATAATTCTGTAAAATAACTAGTTTCCCATCTTATAGTTTACATAGTCTATCCTTCCATCCATGCAGCCATCAGTCTATTTTTTTTTAATGCTCAACATAATATCTGTACTTAATCTAGTATTTTAGAGAAACCGTTTACCACTTGATTCTTATTTCTCTACAGGCTCTCACTATGGTTACCGTACGGTTGTCAGGTTGTATGGCCGAATGGTAATACTAGCATGGCACTCAGAGAGTGCAGAACTCCGCCAAGGCCAATGAGAAACAACATACACCGGACTTCAGAGAAAAGAGTCAAATTAGTAGTAAATGATCAGGATCTGCCCTGGAATTGAATGGGTTCTTCCCTGGCCCCTGCCCCATCCCTCCACCAAGTTTGGTGCAACTCAGCTCAGTACTTTTTGCGTAATCCTGCTGTCAAATAAATAAAGTAACAAAAAGACACGGTTGAAAACATTAAAAAAAAAAAAAAAAAATTTTAACAGCCTTGGATCCTGGCAAAGTCATATCTGGACAAGAACAATCTAAAATGCAGTTCAACCAGTCAGTTAATGCAAAAATCAATCACTTACCGTTTTCACTCAAGTATCTTTGTAGTTTTTCATCCAGTATTTTACAGATCCCGTCCCCAAAGCTTTGGAGGATCTTTGCCTCTCTGGCGTTTTGTAGCGGTAGTGGATATTTATTCAAAGAACTGATGGCCTGATAAAACATAAAAAACACATACACATAAATTGTTTATTCTTTACATTACAGTCTCTCCACAACATTGAATTTGTCAAGTATGTTAGGAATGCAAACGAGTTTTGTTACTGCCTTTTTTTGTCCATTTGTAAACTTGTCAAGACATTTTAAAGATTGTTTTGACTGTTTAGGTCATTTTTGTACAGTAGGTCTTTAGACTTTCAAATAATACCAAATTTCAGCTGTATGCCTATTTATTTTTCAACTTACCAAATGATTTAAAATTTCATTTGTATCCAATGTAGCCAATGAAAGAATATGTTTGGGTAAGTAAAAAATATGGCCAAAAATATGTGGATGTCTGAACAGACCCATGTGTTATTGTTGAACGTCTCATTCCAAAACCAAGGGAAATTGGTAACAGCCTCCATTCTTCTGGAAAAAGAAAACTTTCAAACCAGATTTTGGAACCTGGCTTCAGGGATTTGATCCAATTCAGCCACAGCAGCAGTGATGTCCAACGATAGTGTTGGATGATAACGCCTGGCTCGCAGTCGGCGTCCCGGTTTATCTCACAGATGTAGGTTAGGTTAAGGGCTTTTTTCATCAAACTGGGAAAATCGTTGCTGTGGTTCAGGCAAGTGCTTCCCTTAAAAGTGTTGACACAAACGGTAAAAGCACACCACTGTCTAAACTACACTCACCGAGCACTTTACTAGGAACACCGTACTAATACTGGCCCTTTTGCTCCCAAAACAGCCTCAATACTTCCTGGCCTGGATTCCGCAAGATGTCGGAAACATCCCTTTGGGATTCTGGTCCATGTTGACATGACTGCAGCCCCGGGCCCTGCATCTGCGGGATTTTATACACTGCACTGGTGCCACGTGATTGGCTGCTTGGATGACTGCATGACCAAGCAGGCGTACAGTTGCCCCTCATAACGGTCTTGGTGAGTGTACAACTGTATAGCATTAAGATTTCAACCCCACAGTACACAGGGGTGTCCACATACTTTTGGCCATATAGCGTAATCTTTACCATCCCTGCTTTCCTGTAACTTAGCTTCTCAGTTTTGATGATGGACAGAGCTGCTTCCGGCTCTTTAAGAAGGTCTATAAAGTGAGTGGGCCCTCCTCTTCACCTTTTGATAGGTGTACTGGATCTTCTGTCCCCTCTCTCTCGCCTCGTCGCGGAGCTCGGTGAGCCACTTGAGGAAAAGCGGGTTTGGGCAGGGGGGCAGGGCGCGTTTCCGACCCAAGCGGACCGGCTCCGAAGCTGGCATCCCTTGGGATCTGACAGGATGACGAAACGCCAGTAAAAAAAAAAATTTGAAAATAAAAACAGCGACACGTTAAAAACCCATTTTAGCAAATGACAAATACGCGTCCCGCTACTTTAGCTAACATAAGCTAGCCTTAGCAGACTAACTAGCGATTTGCCCCGCATGCGAGTTCCCACAAACGAGCCAGCGAGCTTAAAAGTAGCGAGCAACATGTGTAGACGGTTCTTTAGCGGGGAAAACAGTGAGGTGAGTCGTGTCCGGGCCTGGAAATGCAGCTCACCTGTCACCTGAGAAGCCGCGGCGGCTGCTGGCGCCATGTATTCAAAGACACGGCGCACTTCCGTGATGACACCGGTCACGTGATCGGTGGCGGAGGGCGGGGCGAAGGGCGATGACGCACTTGACGACGTGAACGGTGAAATCTAAGTTTAGTAATAAAAGATAAATACAGGGAGGATCAAACGCTGAAATGAGCAAATAAACCAATAGAAATGTCCGGAAAATAAAATAAATATATACGTAGGTAATATAACAATAAAGAAAAGAAAAGAAATATAAAAGAAGATCAATTAAATAGTTTTACGAGTAAGCAAAATAACGAAGAAAGGAGGACGAGAAAAATTAATGAACACTGGCTTTTATTACAGTCTATTGGTATTTCTAATTAAAATTCCCGTCTCTTCACTTTTTGCCCAATATGGACAAAAATATACGGCAATATTTAAGTCTTTGGACTTATTGTGTATAAAGGACCCACATTTTTAGACTTTATGTGCAAAAGTAAATCATAATTAATCAATTATTCCCATTATCAATGAACCTGACAGTCATTTTATCTATTAATCATTCAATCATTTGGCGTATGAAACATCAGAAAATTGTAAATTGAAAAACAAAAAAAAACAAAAAAATGCCCATCACATTGCCCAAGAGCCAACAGACCAACAGTCCCAAAACCAAAATCATTTAATTTACTATATTGTAAGTCCTGGAAAAGCAGGAAATCCTCACATTTGAGAACATGGAGCCATTAAATGAGTGGCATTGTTGCTTGAAAAACGAATTTAATGACTTAGTGGTGCTAGGTTAAACCCAAAGGGATCACTAGAGGTATAGCAATCCATCACAGGTGATTTTACCCACAGGAAGGATTGTGTGAAAATCCAAATTATTCGGTGTCAGCTGACTTTGAAGACCGTTATGTGGTTGTAACTCGAATCCGCCTCCACGTATCCTCAGGCTGAGGGGAGTTTGCTGGAATCCTCCAACAAGACCCGACAGAGACCAGGAATCCAACCTCACCCTCCCAGCCACATCCTCTTTCGCTCTTAAGTAACAGTCAAAAGCTCGGGGGGGGGCAAGACCGTAGCACTATTAGTGCATAATAGCCGTCTTTAGTGGACTCGCACACACAGGCTGAAGAGGCAGTGTAAAACCTTACCAGCCCACACCTCTGTGCTGCTGTGAAGTGAGGCCGCGTCGGACCGAAAGGCCAAAGAGGGCGCTTTGTCGTTCACGCAGGAAACAAGAAACCCACAAAGATGATTTCTATACCTCGAGTCCCCAGCTGAAATATGATACGTCAAAACTCTACCAAGCAGTATTTTGTTATTGAGTAGCGCGCTGGTATTTTAGTGTGACATATGTAAACACCTGGATTGTAAATATGTCGACATACAGTCATACCAGGAATTCCTTTTGTGCCCTTAGCAACATATTTCTGTCATCACTCATCTGCTTTATCTTGTAAATACATTAAATTATTTTTGCTTGCATGCTTTGTTTCCTTTTACTCGTCAGCCGCAGCTCTCTGTGCCTCACAGGACTCCGGTCTACATGACATGTGTGCCGCATGTGTTGCTGCTGCGTTTTGCCAACGAGTCAAGAAATATCATTATAACGCTGTGCAGTCCATTTGCCATTTTTCCGTAGGTCTTCACCGCTCGGATAAAACTCCATTTTAATGGAAAAAGAGCTCCAGTGCTGGGAATTTAAGAATCCACCAACTGATTTGATCAACTTGGAAGTAAACTCAACTCAAAGTTTGCAAATTCAAGCCTCCCTACGGGCTCAACGCTTACCGAGACTTTGAGTTAGTCTGCCTGTCAGCTGTCTGAAAGTGACACCATTAGAGGACTAAACTGAGTCTAAATCTACCGGATATGCGCATTTTGATAATATCTAACAAGTCCAATCTTGGCTCTCTGCATGCATGAAAACAGATTTACAGTTGCATGCAACTGCTAATGTAAGAGAATACTTTACTTGCAAGTGGAGGGCAGAGATGGCAGAAGCGCTAGATACCCTATACAAGCATCCATATAAACTTATGTGGGTATTATCTGTTAGCGCAGACACTTGCTTATGTGCAAGTGACTTTTGAATGAAGGCCTGTTCGGGGATTGGACCCCTTGACCCTGACGTTAGTAGCGCCCCGCTCTGAGCGACTGAGCGCACTGGCTCTGTGTGCCGGTACCAGTGATGATCCGAGAGCCGTCAATGTTTGTGGGGGCGTCACGTGAATATTGACCTCAACGGGTACAGTGGCAGAAAAGAGAAAGCTGTCGCCGAGACTTTATTTTTGAAATGTCCATTAAAAAAAGCAGGAATGAAGGAATGTCCGGAGTCTTCGTCAGGCTCATCCCAGTTGTTTGTCGCACCCAGGTTTAACTTCTATGGCTGTTCTGTGTCTAAAACTCTTTTTCTCTAAACCCTGGCATGACGGTCAAAAACACACTTAGCGTTAAAAAGGACCAAGATTTGCCAACAGATTAGTTCACGAATAGGCTTTCGACATTAAAAAACAAAAAAAAAAACCCTGACTATTAAAGGAATAGTTTGACATTTTGGGAAATAAACCTCTTTTCTTTACTGCCCAGGGTCAGATAAGAAGTGTAATATTAACACATTGTTTTGTGTGAAAATATAAAATATTGGACGATAACATCAACATATACCAATATACTGTAACTATTTTTTTTTTTTTTAATTTTGGTTAATGTTGTATAAATAAATCCAGGAGAAATGTCATTTCATTTTTTTTTTTTTTTTTTTTTTGGATTAGGAAAAAGAGGCACGAGTTGGGAAACGTATCGTGCCAGAGGCGGAATATTTTTCCCATCCAGACAATTAGACGAGTCTTTGAAGAAAAATTTCTTTTGGGAAATATGTTCAGAACAGCAGCAAGTGTTTTTTAAATAACCCTCTGGGTTTTTTCAAACATTGCCAGGTAAGCGTGTTTCCCGGAAAATCAGAGACTTTGGGAAATGCTGGTCAGGGGAAAGGCAGAAACCACAGCGGCCTGTTGGTATATCTTCTATAAATCTCGTGACATTTTCACCAAACAGGTACAACCTTCTCGTACTAATCAGTGGCACCATTTCTGGAGGCATTCCCGGCCCATGAAATAGACTCCTCAGCACTTCAAGGCATCATTATGCGGTTTTCTTTTTTTTTTTATGAGATTCTCCCCGAGTTGGCCTTGAGCCATTCAGCTCATCTACTAGTCAACCTCAAACACTGCTGAATCAGAATACATTCAATGATGCCGGATACATTATAAGCACAAGTCATGACAAAAAAGAAAAAAATCATTCTCGTGTAATATATTACTCCCTTTAATATAATGCTTTTGTTTTTTTAATAGAAAAACTCTTTTTTTTCCTTTTTTTTTTTCTGTACAGACAAGCCCACTGGGAATATTCACATGCAAAACAAAGTCAGAAAGATATGTTGGTATTGTCAGATATGTAAAAAATGTTATCCACATCTCGTGTATAAATGCAAAAGTAAAAGGCCGACTTGGCCCGGTCTGCTGCATTAAGTCATTTAACGTTAGTCGGATACTGATGCCCAAATCCATACACACATACATTCATAAATATACAAACATATACATACAGTACTTTTACTTTCCCTGTTGCAGTGTAATCCGACTTGTCATCCACCCGTCTTGTATCACTTTACCTACATGTCCGTCAGCTAATGCGTCCATCCATCCTTCATCCGTCTCCACTGAGCTTATTTTGACGATCTCTCCGGCTCTCCTTCCTCCCCTCTACTGCCCGGCTGATCCGGTGGTATCATCGCTGTCGGCCCCTTGGGGAGAACCTGGTGTGGAGCCTCCGACTGACCCTCCCTCTTTGCCTGCCCCCGCTCCGCCTCCTCCCGCCCTCCTCGCAGCCTTCCCCTTCAGCAGGGGGCTGTCGGGGTGAAGCGAGTGGAGGTGGATCAGCAGCTCGTCCTGAGTTCCCGCCGTATGACCGCACTCCTCGCAGACGTACAGCTTGTTGCGTCGCTCCTTGTAGGCGTACTTCAAGGTGACGCTGTGGATCTTCTTCATGTGGGACTCCAGGGAGCAGCGCTGGGTGAAGGCCTTGTCGCACAGGTTGCACTTGTACGGCCGGACCCCTGTACGAGATTTTAAAGAATTGTCACGTGCTTTCTTGCATTTGTTAAATCTGAGCGGTCGTGTTTGACGTGGAGTGGTGCAGCTACCTGTATGTGTGCGCACGTGTCTCTTGAGGTCAAAGGTGTCGTTGAAGCCTTTGCCACAGAAGCTGCACAGATGTCTCTTGGTCTCGTTGTGACACTTAACGTGTCTGTTTAACATCCGCTGGTACTGGAACGTCTTCTGGCAAACCTACACGCAGCAACAACATGGTCAGGGCCATTTCACTTTACCTTTACGGTCAACCGTCTTAAGGGCTTATTGCATAATTCAAAAATTAAAAAGGTGCCCTGTGGAGTTTTCTTTGAAAAAAAACAGTTATTTTTACACCTAGCGTTTCTTATCAAAATTCATATATATATACTTAAAAGTCTAACCAACACAATTAATGCCTTTTCTTCCTCATAAAACATTTGCAAAGCCAATGTTTTGAACAGTTTAAATACAGTTTTGTCTACATTCATGTTTGCGTTTGTCTTCTTCGCTGCCTTTTTTGGGCGCGTTGCTACGTTTTTTTGCGAGTCACTGCCAACAACTATCGATCAGCAGAACGGTGTGAAACTACCGGCAGGAATGTGAATCGCCTTTCCCCCGTGTTCGTGCTTTCGCATAATAGTTGGAAAAAATGGATCCGCTCTTACAGACAATGCTCCATAGCGCTACCGTTGGCCAAAAACTCCACAGGGTACCTTTAATTGGTGTTTTACAACGTTTTTGCACTAACGTAATTCAGTATTTTTGACTGATTTTCGGATAGTTTTTTCCTTTCAACTTGCAGCCTGCGCTTGTCACCGATTGCTATCTCAAGTATACAGGTCTTAACTTTACAAAACCAAACGGCCACCGTGAGACTAATGTCACGCAGCTATCTTCTGTAGTACAGTTAATTAATATCATTGATCAAGTAACTTAAATACTAATATGATGTTTAGATTATTATTGGCAATGTCAACCAACATTTCGATAAACATTATTCGACAGGAGAGAATGGAGAGTGTTCAAGGTAAATGTCCTGATACTCCACCACACTTATATAATACGTAATATAATAATAACTATTTAGAATTAAAACATTGTGGATTTCCGTTTAGAGCTTAAACAAAGACTGTTGCTTTAATCTGGCTGGACTACCTGGCACACGAACGCCCCTGTCGTCCCCGTCAACGAACTCTGACTGAGGTCTGTCGATCTGGTTACCACGGGGACCGCCTCCAGGGGGTCAGGGACTGTCGTCAAGGCCAGCGGCATCACACCGGCGTGCGGGGTTAAGGATGGGGGGCTGGGAATGGGAGGAAGAGTGAGAGGAAGAGGAGAGGGAGCGCGGGGCAACTCGCCTGTAGTTACCTGTGGTGGAGAGAGAGAGAGAACGAAAACCTAAGCACTGTCATTGCGACTACATTTTAACTTAATGTATCTGTATTTTGTAAAGCCAATATTCCCCTTAGTTTTCACCACTGTAAAAAATAGAGGAGTTTCACTCCAATGTTTTACAACGTCGCGCTTGCACTAAGGGAAATGATAGCTGGTATTGAAAAAAGTGCTAATGTCTGAATAATGTTGAAGTTTTAGCTCCACTAAGCAATTCAATTAGGAAAAAAGCCCCATCTGCCAACTGTAATTTTGACACTTGGACCCACATGTGTCACTTGTGTACCGCAAATTCCTCACTCCTCATAGTGATTGTGCAGCAAATCAAGAATTAGCATTGTGAGACTTGAAAATATAAGAAAAGTTCACACCCTCTAACATTGTTATCTAACGATCATTCCTAGAAGAGGAAACAACCTAAACTTCTAAAAAAAACAAAAAAACAAACAGCTTTAAGCACTTTCACGCTGTTTGACAAAAGTCCAGACATTCTGCTTCGTATCTGCTGAAAGCATCCCAAAATCTTTAAATGCTCTCCACCGGTACTCTGCTCTGTCAGTCCCTGCCCGTCTCCTCACCTTGATTTTGGACCGGACGTACGTGGAGCCGCCCTGCGACCTCCTCCTGACCTCCTGCGGGGAGGCCGCGGGGCTCGGCGGCCGGCCCAGCACTGTGCTGGACGGCAGCTCGGCGTGGGTCCGCGCCTCGGACTCTGAGCGTTTGGTGAGGCAGAGCGGTGTCATCTCGGCGGGGCTGGCTTCAGCCTCCATCATCAGGGCGGACGGAGGGAAGATGCAGACTAGAAGGAGAGAGAGAGAGAGAGAGAGCAGGAGTCAGGGTCTTATTTTAAATCTCTTCTTAAAACACAGCTTTATTGTAAAAAGAAAAAAAAAAGCATTCCATTTTCTTCTCATCATTGGGGAAAATTACTATTAAAGGGGAAATAAAAATTCTAATAAAGCTGAAAGGATTAGTCAATTAATCGATTAGTAGATCGACGGAAAATTCATTGGCGACCGCTTTGATAATAGATTAAGTCATTTCCAAAAAATGCCAAACAATCCCTAATTCCACTTTGTCATTTGTGAGGATTTGCTGTTTTTTTTTTTTATTTTGTCTATATCTCTAATTTTGGGGGTTTGGACTGCTGATTGGACAAAACAAGACAACAGCTTGGGGTTTAGGAGATTGTAACAGGCATTTTTTTTTTTTTTTTTTTTTGGATTCTGTGCATCGGTAAATCATTACACTCAAACTGAAAATGAACAAAAATCAAGCACGTTTTTTTTTTTTAATTCACCCCACCTTTGCTTACTTCTTCCTGCTGTTGTTACAGTTGCTAACAAACAACACGTGATTTTCAAATACAGTGAAGAGAGACTTGTAACGAAACAAAGCAAGATATTTCTTGTACCGCAGAGTTTCACAATGGGCCTCCAGACTGCGGCGCTTCGTATTTGCACAATCTCTCAATTAGCAAACATGCAAAGTTAAATACGTGTTTGTATGTGTGTGCGTGGGTGTGGGTGTGCACATGTTTGGCCTTTTGTTTTGAGTGACTTATTTTGCGCGCGCGTGCGTGCACACACACAAACACACACAGCCATTACAGTTAGACTTGTCCAGCCAGACGGTCTTGCAGCACCAGCTCTTTACCCTCCTCAAACAATCCACCTCAAAAGAAGTGGATACCTGTCTGTGTGTGTGTGTGTGTGTGTGTGTGGGTGTGTAGGGAGGTGTGTGCTTGTTGTGTGTATGAGAACACTCTTACAAAACACTACTGAAAGAGGTAGACGGGAGAGAGATGTCAGGCGCATAGTCAAAGGTAGCCATAGTCACCACTGGGCCTCCAAAATACAGGCGTGCGTGCACATGTTTGTGTGTGCGCACGTGTGTGTGTGTGTGTGTGTGTGTGTGTGTGTGTGTGTGTGTGTGTGTGTGTGTTTGTGTGTGTGTATGTGTGGGTGTGGGTGTGCACATGTTTGGCCTTTTGTTTTGAGGATTTATTTTATACAGGCAGGCAGACACACACAAACACACACAGCCATTACAGTTAGACTTGTCCAGCCAGACGGTCTTGCAGCACCAGCTCTTTACCCTCCTCAAACAATCCACCTCAATAGAAGTGGATACCTGTCTGTGTGTGTGTGTGTGTGTTTGTGTGTGTGTATGTGTGGGTGTGGGTGTGCACATGTTTGGCCTTTTGTTTTGAGGATTTATTTTATACAGGCAGGCAGACACACACAAACACACACAGCCATTACAGTTAGACTTGTCCAGCCAGACGGTCTTGCAGCACCAGCTCTTTACCCTCCTCAAACAATCCACCTCAATAGAAGTGGATACCTGTCTGTGTGTGTGTGTGTGGGTGTGTAGGGAGGTGTGTGCTTGTTGTGTGTATGAGAACACTCTTACAAAACACTACTGAAAGAGGTAGACGGGAGAGAGATGTCAGGCGCATAGTCAAAGGTAGCCATAGTCACCACTGGGCCTCCAAAATACAGGCGTGCGTGCACATGTTTGTGTGTGCGCACGTGTGTGTGTGTGTGGGTGTGTAGGGAGGTGTGTGCTTGTTGTGTGTATGAGAACACTCTTACAAAACACTACTGAAAGAGGTAGACGGGAGAGAGATGTCAGGCGCATAGTCAAAGGTAGCCATAGTCACCACTGGGCCTCCAAAATACAGGCGTGCGTGCACATGTTTGTGTGTGCGCACGTGTGTGTGTGTGTGTGTGTGTGTGTGTGTAGGGAGGTGTGTGCTTGTTGTGTGTATGAGAACACTCTTACAAAACACTACTGAAAGAGGTAGACGGGAGAGAGATGTCAGGCGCATAGTCAAAGGTAGCCATAGTCACCACTGGGCCTCCAAAATACAGGCGTGCGTGCAGAGGTGTGTGTGTGTGTGTGTGTGTGTGTGTGTGTGTGTTTGTGTGGGTGTGGGTGTGTGCGTTTTGGAGGGTAGGGTCAGGGTGTTCAAAACCCCCCCCACGTTTCTACTAGAGCGAGGGGGAGATGTTTGGATCTAAACACTCTTTGATATTTTCTTTCTCTCCATTAAATGCTGCTCAGCCGGGAGAAAGAGTCAACAATCAGTAGATAACTTTATCAAACACAGGGTGTGAGTCTGTGTACGTGTTCATGGTCGCGCGCCGGCGTGCGCGTGTTTGCTAAAGGCGTACTGTCTGCAGCAGTCGGCTGTCTGTAAGGCCCGTTACATTTCCTTCCATCCAATAAACATTAACCTTGCAGCAGCCTCGGGGCAGAGCAGGAGCAATATGATGAGCGCGCCTACAGTACATCGCCAAAGCCTCCCAGCACCTGTCAGGAAAACATACTGAACATTTGTTTAATTCGTACAAAAACCAAAGTTTAACTTCACAGTGATGACAAGACTCCAGGAAGTCACTGTCACATAACCCACTGTAAGATAACTTGTGTTTACACTTAGACTTTGGTACAGATTAAACAAACAAGATATAACATGTCAGCCAGTGAGCTTTGGAGGCGCTGGAGGTTCGGTTTTGATACCTTCGGACACAGCCAGGCTAGCTGTTTCCCTGTGTTTCCAGTCTTTGTGCTAAGCTAAGTTAGCCGGCTGCTGGCTCCAGCGTATTTACCGTAGACGAATTGAACGGGGTTTCTCAAAATGTCTACTTTTTTTTTCCTTTAATAACCAAATTTCAGGGATCCTCATTAAAAAGTATGTTTATGATACTCACTAAGGTTAAAAATAAAAATCGTCATAGTTTTGGTGTCAGGTTTTCAAACTCTCAAATAGGTACTGGCCTCAAGTCTGTTATCGGTCAGGCTCTTCACTTAATATGAATTGATAAACATATAATTTGAAAATTATCATTTTGTAGAAAGGTAGAAAAATGCCATTTGACTTTTTTGTTTAACTTTTATATTTTATAGATAGACAGATAGATAGATAGATAGATAGATAGATAGATAGATAGATAGATAGATAGATAGATAGATAGATAGATAGATAGGATCCTCAGTATAATATAGAGTTATGTTTTTCAAGAAGTAGGCAGACGGTTCAACCAGACCATAAACTAAACGGAGGATGATTTGAGACTGATGACCCATCAGAAACAGGCCCTGACACATGTTTGTGGGAAATGAAAATAAACTCCTAGACCTACAAACACACACACACACAAACACAAACACACACACACACACACACACACACACACACACACACACACACACAAAGAGAGAAAAAGAGAAAAATGTTCAAATTGATGGCGTCTGGCAGCTCATAAAAGTATTCAACACGCCTGTTACTGAGGGTAATCATCATACCTCCCTGCGTGAGCGTGTGTTTGTGTGTCCTCCTGTCAAACACACACACACACACACACACACACACAAAAACCACACGTCAGGCAGGTACATCAAGTAACGGCACATACCAGAAAATTAAGCTGAGGCCGTTGCTGGGTTTGGTGAGGAGTGGTAACTGTGCGTAAATACGCACGACCGCTCCGTTGTTCCCCGTAGAGATTGGTCCTTAGTGCAAATTGGATCTTTTGACGGAAATAAATGTTTTTTTTTTTCTGCCCCTGATTCTCAGTCTGACTGCTGCGTGAGATCAGTGCTGACTAAAAGTTAGAGAGAGAATCTCACTGTATTACACGAGTCCACTTCTCTCTGGATAACTGGTTCATTGTCTGCTTTTTTTCTTTCTTTCTTTTTTTGACGTAAAAACAGCGTCAAAACCCTTTACACGTGCCGTGGCACAAGCCTGAAATACCCGTGTGCCCCTATCAAGATTACTGCAAGTTATTTGCCGAGAGTTTTATTTACGTCTTTGTTCTTTTTTTTTTTTTTTTTTACAGGCCCTTTTAAAAAACACACGGAAATTCGCGGCGGTTCAGTTCATCCAAGTGTTCCGGTTTCAAACCCCGCGGAGGATATAGAAGTCAATGATTAAAAGTTAACGGGGATGAGACGAGCAGGGAAAGACACTCGGAGAGAGGGGGAAGGGTGAGCCGGGGAGGTAGAGCGAGAGAGAGGTTTAGGGTGTAGTCCGTTACTTGTTATCTGATACCGACGTGGTCTTACAATAAAAAACTCCGCCGATGGCAACAATGGGGATTGTTCTCAACGAGAGAGAGAGAGGGTGAAAAGGTGGTTGGGAAAGAGGTGGATTCTCTTACCTCGTCATTCAAAAGCCAAGTCGGTGCCAAACAGCTCGGCTAAAGTCAGAGACGTCCAGCTCGAATCTGACAGTTGTCCGCTCTCGCACTGTTTCAGGACACGACAACGGTTTTTTGTTTGTTTGTTTGTTTGTTTGTTTTTGTAATGGGACAAACCGCAGTGGAATCATTAATGTGACCAGATGAGTGGCCCTTTCAATCCTGCATTTCCTGCCTCGACTCGTAGCTTAAAAGGCCAGACGTGGTTATTTCACTTCAAAGGATGTGAGAGCAATGTTGGGTCCTTAAAAACAGCTTAAAATTCAAGGAAGCTCTGTTAAAAAAAAAAAAAAAAATCATCTCCATCAATTCTCAGACAGTGATTCAAAAGTCACAACCCTGTAGTGAGATTTAAATATAAGCCCTTATTAATAGGCCAGAGCTGAACGACTAGTCACCAGGCTGTAATGTAGGCCTATATTTGGGCTACAGAAGTCGGTGCATTGCTTGGCTGAACAAGGAACAAGGGGTTGAAGGTCGGCGACAGGGGCCGTGATAGTTTATAGGCCGCAACAAACTCTAGAGTTGTTAAATGACAGATACGGAAGTAGAAGTGTAAATATACTGACTTTTGTTCTGACATGATGTGTTTTCTATGACCTTTACATGTCATTTGGTTGATATTTTGAAGAGTGAATTCTCCCATTCGGATCAAATCATGTTGTGGGATTTGCTTTGAAGCAAACCAAATATTAAAAGGAGGCTTAAATAGACCGGAGGGTATTCAAAAAAATAAAATAAAAAATAATAATAATGATAAAATAAAATACACAACTTCCCCCAGCATGCTGGAACTACACTTTCTCTTCAAGACCCGCTGTGGTTCCCGTTATTCGGTGGCCCCGGACTGAGGAAACCGCCCCGTTACAATCACTACCCGACCCCCTCCCCATCCGCTACACCGACATTCCTGGTGGATCCAAACGTTAAATCCACAAATCCGTGCGTAAACGCACCCAAGGACGCGCCAGGACCCGCCGCCAACACGTTTTGGCTGCTCTTTATGGGTTGTTTTTTTTTTTTTTTTCACACAACAAATATGGCTCATTACAACAGCGTGGACTCACCTGGGATGTAGACGTCCCCTCGTTCATGATCAGGGAGTTCACTCCAGTTCCGCTTGCCCGGCGAAACATTCGCCTTTTTCACCAAAAAGGCCCGCGGCATGCTCCGTTAATGCCCAGGTCCTTGGAGGGGGTTTGCAGAGAAGTAGCTTTTGGCGGCGCGGAGTCAACGGCCAAGTTAGAAAAAGCAGGAAACTCCAAAGTTGGAGGAAAGACGTGGAAGGTGTCGGTCCCCTGTTCTCCTTTCTCCTTGCACCTTCCGTCTCGTTTCGCAAGGCGCGGACCGCTTTATCTCGTTCTTTGTTTTTTTCTTCTCCCCTAACACACCTTTTTCTCGAGCCGATTTTCTCTCCGGCTCCGCATCAGAACAGGAACGAAAAGTCCCCTCGGCGTCGGGGACAGGTGAGTCCGCTCAGGTGAGCAAACCGGACAGGTAAAGACGAAGACCGCCTACAGCGTCCTGGAATAACGGGAGTGAGCGTGAGGTGGTGAGAGAGCGGGCTAGGGGGAGGAAAAAAAACAACCCAAAACGGCAGATATCCCCTATATCCACACACTCACACACTCACACACACACACACAAACAGACACACACACACACACAGTCGACAGAGGTGGGTCAAAAGCAGCACAGGTACTCATTTAAAAAGCAGGAAACAGACACCAGCGCGCATGCGCGTCAGAAATAACGGTGACAACAAGCTGGCGGATCCTGGCTTAGGCCTCTGTATACCTGCTGAACCGGTTTGCCCCTCCTTTCCCTCTCTCTCTCTCTCTGTGTCTCGGCCTTTCCCTTCCTCTCTCTACCTCCACCTCCTCTCCATTCCGCTTTAAGGTGTGGGGAATGGTGGAAATGACAAGAGGAGGAAGAAAATGTGGGGAATAGAGTGTGTGTGGAGGGGGTGAAGGGCAGTTATACAATTACAAATACAGACACACACACACACACACACACACACACAGGGCTTGCACACACTTTCTGCCTGGAGATGCAGCGACGGAGCAGGCAGAAAAAAAACCAAAACAGAATGGGATCAGACTTATCTGGGTGTTTGACAGCTGACATTTTAAGTCGATCGCCTGTGAGATTTCCTAACGTCTCTCCGTTTGACCGTTCCCCGGTCGAAAATGTCGAGGTTTCAGAGGCCTACCCCTTGGTTGAGAAGGCGCCTGGGAAAAAAAAAGAAAAAAGAAAACCGTTCCAGGATGAATCACTGAAACAGAAAATTAAACCGAGCTCTTTAGCTCCGGGTGAAACATATTCAGCAGCAGGGTAACTCTCTGTACACCGGGCATCTCTGCAGAGTCATTCAGCACAATGTGAAATGAGCCAAAGAGTGTGTGAATGGATCAAATTTCATCAAAGGTTTTGCAGATACGTTCGAGGATATGCACACAATTAAAGGCTGATTTTGGTGCTGACGTGGTTTTTCTTCTCTTTTTCTACCCGATGCCAAATGACAACCCGCTTATCCTGGTAATGTAAGTCCGTTTATCAGGTACACCTAGCTGAAGCTAACGCGGCCCTGGAATAAATCCCCCCTCCTCGGGACGGTTATGGTGTTCAGTTGTAGAGAGGCGTGGAGTCATCTGAATGCCCATTTTGCTGGCTTCAGCTTTTGGGGTTTCATGCTGAATGTACTTCAAGTGCAAGCCAAACGCATTGTCTCTCAGATGTGGGTCGTGTCAAAGATTACAAGCGTCACGTTCGTTTTAGGCTGAAACACAGAATAGTGGAACCACTTTCTTAACTCTCGCTTTGCAGCGAGTAATAACGTGAGAAATTCCGTATTTTTCAGACAAGCAAGGCACGATTTTCAGTTCATTGTTTGTTTGTTTTTTTTCCAGTATTGAACGTAACCGTGACTGTTCAACATTTTACTGGAGACGCAGGGGAACCCACCGATCCCCCTAAATACATGTGAGATACTGGACGTGGATCGCAGCTGAAGCAAGTTGTCGATTGACAGAAAATAAATCAACAGCCATTAGGTGATTTTTTTTTAAAAAGCAAAAATACCAAAAATTTCAGGGGCTCCAGCTCCTCACATCTGAAGATTTGCTGCTTTTCTTTGTTGTTTGACATGAAATTGAAGTTAGTTTTGGACTTTGGACTAAATGTGGGAAAAAAATCAGTTATTTGAATAAGTCACAACGGGCTCCCAGAAAGTGTAATGGGCATTTTCAGACATTTTGTAGACAAAATGGCCAGTCGCTTAATTGAGAGAATAATCTGCAGCTTAATCAATATGAAAATATTCATCGGCTGCAGCCCTGATGCAGATGTCTACTTCCTTATCAACTGGAGCTTATATTAGCTATAGTTTATCTGCTGATTGCTTTGGATTTATATTGGATAGTGGCGTCACAGTAGAAAGACTCAACGTCCCAGTGATGCTTAGTTCATTTAGTTTAATATCACAGGTAAAAAAAGACCATTACAGGCCTGTATGTATGTAAATGGCTCATTCAGGGATCACTGTCTGCCCCACCTTTCCCTCCCCGCTGTGTGTGTTTACAGCCCCCTCCCGCTTCTGCACTGTTGTCTCGGTCTTTGTGATTAAAGCGGCTCACACACACACACGCGAACACACACACACACACACACACACACACACAGACCCTTCCCTGAATTGCCTCTCGAAAAACACCTGAAACCTGCACATAACAAACCACCTCCTTCCCGGCATGCATTTGGATGTCGTCCGCCTCTGTTTCTCCCTTCCGAGCTTCTGTGCAAGTGCGGCGGGGCTTTAACTCAGCTCTGCTCCCTCATCCATCTCACCTTTAACCACCTCTTTAACCACAAAATAAAAACAAAGCAGAACAATATATCGGTTTTCCCTCGTTTCAGCTTCACAGCTGAGACAAAAAAAAAAACAACTCTTTGCCCCACTTTGGTTTTGTGCCAATGCTCAGTCAGTGGAGGGACCTGTCAGTGTCAGTCGTGTAGCAGGGGGGGGTCTAAGAGGGCGCACATCTTCTCTCGGCCAAGACGCACTACTTTTTGGGCGTTGGCCGCCTGGTATCGAAGGAGTAGTCGCTAACCCGTTCCAGAGTGGTATGGTCCGCCGCGGTGGAGCCGGGCGTCACTGGGCTGTGATGTGGATCACCGGTGTGCAACTATACAGGTGGAGGTTTGATTTTCCTCAGCCTTCTGGGGAAGCACAAGCAATGCTGTGCCTCTTAGATTAATCTAGAAAAGATTTTTCTGTCTCTGCTTCATCGGCGAGGCGCAAACCGACCTTTGCCTTTTTATAATGAGCCTCATAAAATCCTAATTTCCTGATATTGCTGTAGCCAGTCACCTCTAGACTTTTCTGCTCTTAAAGTAGTAGTTTGGCATTTTGGGACGGTAGGCTTTTTTTCGCTTTCGTGCCGAGAGTTAGATAAGAAATTCGAAACCACTGTCATGTTTGGACGTTAAAAATGGGGACAATTAGCTTAGCTTAGCATAAAGACTGGGTACAGGGGGGGGGCAGCTAGCCTGGCTAAATAGTTTACTCAATGGTGAGCAGTAAATTGAGATTTGGGACGCCTACTCACCGTTGTGCTTCTGTGTCATCACTGACAGCTACCGCTCCTTGGTAAATTTTGCGTCTGGAAAATGTGGAGCATTGCATTGTCAGATTGTTAGCAGAAAGTAGTGTGTACATGCCGTGGACACTACTATATTTGCTCCACTGTGGAATTTTTGAGGGCACGATATGGTGGATAAATTTGTTCACTCAGATAGGAAAGTGATTTCGCACAAAGCCCAGGAATTTTTCTTTATCTCCGGACAGAGCCGGGCTAGCTGTCCCCCCCCCCCCGTTTCCAGTCTTTATGCTAAGCTACACTGAGCTAATCACGATCTGGCCCCAGCTTCACATTTAACAAATAGTGGCCAGTTTCATTCAGGACCGTAGCCGTGATTTCAGACATGCTGTGGTCATGGGTCAAGTGTCCACCCGCACACCCAACTTCAGCCCGCTTATTTTAAAATTCATTTGGAGTTATTGTTTTTTTTTTTTTTTCCAAAAGAAGTCCCCTACCCTTTTGCCCCTTTTTTCTTATTTTACGTTTTTGGTGCTGCTCAGTTGCATACGTTTGTGCCATTCTGTGAAAAAAGGTATGAAAACACAATAAAAAGTTGTTGACGATAAAAAGCGTCACATTTGAGGACGGCCTCATTGTGTGTGACGGAGAGTCTTCGGTGGTGACTGAAACCCTTTGATTTCATTAAATTTTGACCAAATTCCAACAACGCGTCACCGATGACTGTGATAACACTACTATCGCATGGATCGGGATTGGTGTTTTGTTTTGCTTCACTGGCTGCATATGCCTGTAACGTGTACATGGAAGTAGGTATTTATTCCGAGGGCCTTAAACCAGTTGTAAGATCGGCCCCCTCTAACCCCTGGCAATTCTCCTCTTCGTTTAATATTAATGTCATTTAGTTTCTGTTTAGGTGTGGCGAAGTGTCTCTAAGAGAGTTCCTGCGTGCCACGGCCTGCGAGGGCTTTCCCTTCGCGTGTGCAGGTAAACAGAATCCGGCGTCCAAAATAGACACGCTTACAATAGAAAAATGTACGCGGCATTCGTCAGCTGTCAATTCCTGCGGCTGTACAGAGGACGAGAAGGTGTATGATGAGAGGAGTGGTGCGGGATAAATGAATGAACGGTATGTGGCCTGAGCTGTTAGAGTAGTTTGGGCAGACTAGCTGCCCTACTCCCTCCTCTCTCTTCTTTCTCTTCAAGCCACTTCCCAACTGTCATCGATACCATCGTCCGTCTTGTCGTGCCGCCCTTTAACCCCGCGTCTCGTCTCTAGATGGTTTCTGGATCTGTGTTCGGCTTTGAAGGATCTTCCAGCCCATAGGGAGGCGTGTTACTTTTGCTTCCATCCGTGAAATCTCTCTGTGTCGGCCCACAGGTAGATTTAAGTCAGTCAAAAGCGAGGTAAAGATGCAGTGAGGGAGAGAGGAGAGGCAACAGGATCAGGGCGAGCTGAGTGCAGTTTGCACCAGTTCGACCTGATCGACAGCCTCATCTCTTCTCCGCGCTGCTGTTGCTCCTCTGTCTCTCCGCCTCTCTGTTCGTGTTTTTCCGTATCAAAGGAACACGCAGATTCTTTCAGGAGCTCGCCCCATCGGCCGTCTTCTTTGATAACCGATGACACACACTGAGGTGTCCCGCTAGCTGATACGCCCGATGTGTGAAAAGGGACGGAGGAGCTTGGGGGATGCAATACCGCAACATGAAGCATGACTGTTGCTTCATTTGCAAAAAAAAAAAAAAATAGGAGCCGTCTTCAAGTTTGGTTGTTGTCGGTGTAACTTTAATGGTTAGGTCAGTATCACCAGGGAATTGGCAATGTGGCTATTAAAGCTATTGTTTCCTGCACTTTATTGTACCTGAAATGCTCCATACTAACGGTAGTATAATAAAAACTAAATAAAAATTTCAAATGCAGTGTAAATCTCTACAGTATTAATGCGCTGAAAATCTTTAGTTTCAGACACATTGTCTGATAAATAATGTATTTTTACTACAATCTTCACTATAAAGCTCACAACCCTTTACTGCCTTATCGTTTTGGTTGATACTCGCTTCCAGCATGTTTTTAGGGGAACATTAACTGTAAATAAAAAACAAAAATTGTGTTGTTTTTTTTTAAATCTGGAGAACATGCAGAGGATGTGAAAGTACTTGGCCTGAGCTGGGTCTTCAGTCTTCCTCTCAGGCCAAGGGCGTCCGCGATAGCCTCCATAAATCCGTAAATACGGAAGGGCACCTCGTGTGTGGCCTGGCAGGCAAACTCCCCCCGGGGAAAAGGGTCTGCAAGTCATTCCCCGCTCCCACTGAGCTTATCGCTGTGAATGCACTGCAACGGCGTTCGATTTCAACAATTCCCACCTTCTCTCGTTGGGATTTTCGGTGGCCGGACAGCCAGGGGGGGGGGCGCTGCTCGCAGGGATCGCATTGGGTGAGACGGTAAAAGTGATGGGGACATGCTGTTACCAGACACTTGCCAGCCAATTACAAAACAGGTTTTCGTGGTTTTTCCCCAGAAAAAAGCCCAGAGCTGCAAATTCGGACCACCACAGATGAAGAACGCTGTCAGAGCGTGAGCTATCACACGAGGTTTCCTAAATGTCGGATTTTAAAGTTAGTTGGCATCTCAGTGATGCAGCCTGGAAGGTTTGAGTGGTCAAAGCAGCCCCGCAGCGCTGAAGGAAATTCAGTCTGTAGCGAAGGAAAAATGGAGTTTGTGGCTTCAATCGGTAAAGCCACTGCTAGGACCTTGGAACGCAGCAACGTGGTTGAAGTGTGTCAGGGTCAGATAGTCAGGGTGAGAACAAACCCGGTTACAGTTATTTGGAAGAGAAGACTAAGGCGAATGGTAAAACTTTGACCCAAAAGGTTCGTCGTCAAACATCCATCAGTGCCAGGGAGACCTGCTCTCCTGTTTGTTGTCTGTCAGGCCCCCGTCGGACCTGCAACATTTTTGGTACTGTTGCCACATCCCGAGAGCTACGCACTTACTCTGGTGAAAACGGTGTCGTTTCAACGGCTAGAACCGATGGCAGGGGGCTACGGAAAACAAAATGCAAGTTGTAATCAACCAAAAATGGAAACAACGTTGTTTTCTTAAAAATCGTTTCTGCTTATTACGAACAACATCACAAACACCGCTTCCTGTGCCTGCGCTGCAGCTTTTGGCGCCAGCGTAGTGTCCTGAACACCACAGATCAGAATGAGTTACCTGTAAATGCCTTAAACTGCAACCGTCCATTACGAGTCAACTGCAGCCCTTTACAAAGTAATATTGGACTGTGAAACGTCATCATCTTGCTTTAAAATTAAGAGAGGGCAAAAAATGTGGGGGACTTTGAAGATACTCCCTGTAGCTTTTTAGATCTCGTTTCATTGGAAGAGGAGTGCACCCTTTTTTACCAACCTACTTATTTCCATTTTTTTGACTTTCGATTCTCTTCAGTTGCCTTTCTCTCTCCCTCCCTCTGTCGGCGTCGTCACTGCGGGATACTTTGCATACTTCATTTCTGTGAGCTTTGTTTTTCTCAGCAACGGGTGGGAGCACTGGTTAGGTGGCATACCTGCGTGTTTGTTTGTGTGCGTGTGTGTGTCTGCGTGTGTGTGTGTGGTTGTTTACACTCAGAAAAAGCTCACGTGACAATATGTCTAACCCCAGCTAGGCACTGCCGGCGCACGGTGCGGCAACCGCGAGCTGACGCGTGCGTTGCGGTGTGCGGCTGCCGATCTTCACTCGGCCGGAGCGGTTGACTGAGGGAGACGAGCCGGCGGCGAAACCAAAGCCAGAGAACGTGGCGTTAGCTATGAAAGTGTTAACAAGGGGAAAAAAATGTCAACAGACGTTTGACAGCCACAAGTCAAAGCGTGTCGGTCAGGTACGTGTATGTGACAACTTGCTGACACCGTTTGATATTTGACAGTTGCAGGTGTGTCCTTTTTTAAAGGAGCTATAGACGTCTTTGCTATCGCTGCATAGCCAACGTTAGCATTAGCAGCTGCTTACTTACCGGTCGAGGGGAAACGCCGGGAGTTCAGCCTCAAACTTCGTTCCTTTCATTCCGGCAAGAAACCAGGTTCAGCGGCAGAGTGCACTTACACACAGCAGCTTTAAAGCTTGCATAATTAATTTTTGGCCACTCGAGGGCGGCAGATAAACATACTGATAAACACACACACACACACACACACACACACACACACACACACACACACACACACACACACACACACACACACACACACACACACACACACACACACACACACAGATCACTGACATTATTTCAATCTAGGTTGATATTGTAAACTTTTTACCAAACATTTTGCTATTTACACATCGGGCAGGTGCAGTGGTGTTTCTGGACACTCGGCGAATGTCAGTCCAATATTCATACTTCTTTTAGCTCTATTACTGGTCTCCTGGGAGGAATATGCAGCTCTGGAGGAGCCAAGTGCTTCACTGTGTTCACGTGCCAGTCTGCTAACTTTCTCTGTCTGTTGTTTGGTGCTGGGCAGGCAGCGTACGGCGTGTTTATCTGAGCTTTTTTTTTTTTTTTTTTTTTTCCTCACCGAAAAACAGCTCCCCCGCAGCTGCTGGAGATGAGATCGGCAAGAACGAACCACAGCGGTAATGCTGCGGGCCACAAAACCCAAACAAATGAGGGTAAAGACGCTAAAGCTCTGAGGGTAAACGCGGAATCCGACGATATTTCTCTGAGAGGGCCCCTCCCACATTACACGTAGTCATTTGATCCAGGGTCAATATAAAAATATTGACTATAGCAGCTTTAAGTGCAGAAATTCTTTTTATTTAAACCTGAAATCAAAATTCTGCGACGACCAGGGAACCTTTCGGCAAGCGCAGATCTTTGCTTGAATCCGTGTCCATACTCAGATACTGCGGGTCAACTGATATCTGTATCCAGTGAGAGAAGACGGGGGGGGGAGGACGATAAAGAACGCTCAGGGATCTCTTTAGTTCTCCTTGCAGGGGCTACATTTCAAGATAAACTAAGCTTACGCTCGACGGCCATCGTCACCTCAAGTCTCGGTCGTCCGATTTTTTTCCAGTTTACGGCGAGAGGGTTGTCGACACTGCTCCCCCGAATGGGTGGAAGAGCGCAATCTGCACCCCGTTCGAGAGCAGGCCCCCCCCCCCCGAATATTAATTTGACGTAATTGCAAAAGAAGTGCATCTCAAACCGGGTGTCCAGGCCAACTTGACAGATTTGGTTCCAACTATACATCGTCCAGAGATTTTTTTATATTTGGAAATAACCAAAATCTTTCAGATATCGATTCAAAGTCCGCGTGGTGAACCGTCACACTGACTTCATAAATGTATCCGTCGTCCGTATCCGTTCCAGCTTTTCCCCCGAGAACTGTCACCAGATGGTTTGGGAAATCTTGACCCCTGGACACGGTTTATTAAATCGGGTGACCCGGCGAGACGACCCCCCCCGAGCTACCGCAGGGACGTGACGTGATCCCAGTTTGCACGCGCGTGCGCAGGCGCGCAGCATGAAGTTTTAGCGCAATTGTCCCACGTCATTACCTACGCTTTAAAACGGGGATTCGGGTTAGCGTAACCGCGTGGGCCTTCAGGGGGCAAGTGTAGAAGTTGCTCTCCCGGTGTTCCAGACCTGCCGCTGACGTCCAGGAGTCTCGCTCGCCGCTCACCCGTCGATAGTTTGGATCTGCGTGAGCGGACAGATCACCTGCAGATCACCTGCAGATCACCTGCCCGCGTGCTCTGCGCCGTCCGCCCACCAGCTGCGGCGCGGCCTCTGCCTTTGAACGCGTCCGTGCAAAAACAATTGCCCCCCCCCCCTCGAGACAAAGCGGGCCAGCAGGTTCGGCGGCATCTGCGGAATCGGCCGGCGTCACGTGCCATGCAGTTTTGTCCCATTGGCGCGGTGCATTCGGTGCAACACACTTCACTGAGAATTAAAAGCCAGATGTTTCTATCACGTTAGGATCAAAGTAAATCTGGGACCAGGCCACCAAGGCCGCAATCGATCCATAAGGCCATCAATTTAAAACCTGATCTCCACCTTCCCTGACCGCGGTTTGTTACTCATCTAAAAAAAAAAAGTCCGAGTTTCATAGGTCTGTTGACACGACCAGGGAATTGGATGATGGAAAATGGAAAAAACAAACAAGCAAACAAAAAAGCCGGTTGACCTAATTATAACAATCATTTAATTTGAATTAAACTAAATGCTTTCGATCAATTAAATACCAGAAGAGCACGAGTACAGCAAACTGCTCCTGTTCACCTGTTTTGTTTGTTTTTTTTTTGTCATCACTCATACATATTAGTTTCGATCAGCAGGTTCGGCAGCGGAATCTGCCAGCGGTGAATTCCATCACTTTCATTGCGTCCGTTCCCTCAAACACCGATCCAGCGCCGATGCGTCGTTGGGTTCCCCGACTCGCACCTCGGCACAGGCGGCGGGGGAAAAAAAAACAACTGTGAAGTAGGACCAAGAAGACGAAGATGGAGGAGGAGGAGGTGAGGAGTGAATCGTTGAATAACAGGTGATAACCAGCGAACTGCTCTGGGAAAAAAAACAACTTTCTTTCTGTCCAAAATATATGGATTTGGGGGGGATGTTATTAAGGTGTGTTAATGGTGGGATCGATAATGGCAAAAAATCGATCAATAAATAAAAAATGTGCTTATACCGGTGGTGGAGAGTAACCAAGCACATTTCCTCTTCCTTGAGGGTTTCTACTCGATGCTGCTTTGCACTTCTACTTCCCCACACACCATTTTTTATTTTTTATTTTTTTTCTCCACCACATTTCTATCCCATGGCTTCGGCTATCCAACACCCTACGGGCCCAGACTACTGACAACGCAAAACATAATCGACGAGTTCCTCGTGGGGCATTATCAGAGGTTAAGATGAGACTCGATCGCGGAGGGGAGGCTCACGGGATTCCACCTTTACCGGCTGCAAAACTAGAGTGACACGAATGCATGAATAATTACAATCCAATGGTCTTATTTTGCACGATGAGTACTTTTACTTTTGGTACTTTAGGGCTACTTTGATGCCAATACTTAACACTAAACTTGACTTGTAACAGAGCACTAACACACTGTGGTATTGCAACTTTTACTCAAGGGAAAGATCCGAGTGCCTCTTCCCACCACTGGCCCCTTCCAATGACATTATTAAGCGACAGCATGCGGTCCCACTGTTCACTGCCACCCACCCACGACGCTCTAACGTTGTAGTGTTTGACTTGGTAGGTTCAATAGATTACTGTATAAACTATGCTGAATTGAGTCGGCGTAGTGCTGCCACCATGACAAAACAAACAAACAAACAAACAAACAAACAAAAGCATTTGCAGTTTCACAAAAACAAAAAGAAGCCCCCCAGCGATGATACCTGAAACGCCCTGCCACATGTCTACATCACTGGGTAATATGTTCATCAGTCGTGAAATATGATCGCCCCTGGCTGCAGGCTGCTCAGACATGGATGGACAATTTCCTAATTCTGTGTTTGTGTGTGTGTGTGTGTGTGTGTGTGTGTGTGTGTGTGTGTGTGTGTGTGTGTGCACATTAATTAAAAATAGCAGACCAGAAACTCCTCGCTGACGGATTTGTCACTGGGCCCCAAACCAATCGTCCCGTCGATCTATCAAAAAGATGATCGACTGAAAGCTATTCGGCAACAAGTTTGATAACTGATTAATCGTCTGAGTCGTTTTTCAAGGCGAAATTGTCAAAAAAATTATCATGAATGCGTGTGTGAATATTTGCAGGTTTTCCCGTTTTCTATGATAGTAAACGCAACATTTGGGGGGGGTTTGACTGTTGGTCAGACAAAACAAGATATTTGAATGTGGTAATATGTTGTTTATCCATCGATTACTAAAGAAAATAGTGTGAAGCATCGATAAGTTAAAAAAAATTCTAAAATCCTCCTATGATGGAATAATATCAGGTTTTCTGTTTGTTAATCACTTCACAAAGAACAAAATGGAGGCCATTTGATAAAATTCAATAATATAAATGAGCTCAACATAAACTCGAAGAATTCGGGTCTCTAAACTAGTTTCTGACACAGAGTCCCTCTACAAGACCAGGACCAGAGGATGGGGGACGGAGCACCTGTCAGAGTAGGTGCTGTTCTTCAACGGTGCTCGTTTCGGCCAAAATGAGAGATCGATCAAATGATGTAGGACGAATGAGGAGTAACGTGGGGCGTTGATGCAGCCTCGACAAATGGAGAAACATTAAGGAGAATAAAACCAAAAAAAAAAACGGATTTAAAAATATTTAGAACTTTTTGGTGACAAGTTCATCTCCCGGAGCGGGAGGTGGCGGTAGTGAGCTTAGTCCACAAAGAGGCAACCGGAATTGCAAACCGGGAAAAAAGAAGAACCGGAATCGTTTCGTGTAAACACACCCGCCTCGACAGCGACGCTTCGTCGACAGTCTCCCCGAGGTCGACCGGCGCCTTCCCGCACCTTCCTTCACGAAACCGCCGGAGCCGTCATGGCTTTCAGGAAGCGGTGTCTCCCCGCCGACAACGGCGAGCAGGACGGACCCCCCCCCGCCTGCAAGCAGCAGATCCGGTCGGACGGCAAGAGACACGTAGCCGCCTTGATCCTGGCGAGGGGGGGGAGCAAAGGGATCCCCCTCAAAAACATCAAAATGTTAGCCGGGGTGCCCCTCATCGGGTGGGTGCTGAGGTCGGCTGCGGACTCCAACATGTTTGACAGGTAGATCACGTGATGAGTGTGACCTTGGATGAGGATCTGACACCCACGAAGACGCCCCAGAGTTCCTTTACAAACCGCCACACTTAGCACTTCTATATCCATTCATCTGTTATAGTAGATGTATAGATTAGTTTCACTCTCCGTCACTGGCCTCATAAGGTACAGTTGACTTCAAGAACTGCTCCAGACCTGATGTGTGTGTGGGGGGGGTTCATAATGCGAATGACTGTAAAATAAGAGTTTATCAGTTGATACGTGTCAGTCAGTGGACAGGATACTTTGCCTTTCAAAGAAAACGAAGAAGGAGGGGAGAAGGAAAAGATGAGCGCAGGAGCCTGAAAACACAAATTTAAGGATGTAGATGTGATGTAGAAAATGAATAACCAGATATTCTGATAATCGATCGAGCAAAAAAGCAAAGATTTTGATGCTTCTCTCCGCTTTGTACCGTTTTGGCTCTAAATTTTTTTTGGGGTTTTGGACTCTTGGACGAACAAAACGAGCTATTTCTTTCTTCATTTTTAAGATGTGAGGTTGTGGTGAGCTGTTTTCTGGCCGTTTTTTTTGCGTCGACACTCAATGGATTCAGTGAAAAAGTAACTGGGCAGAACAGTCAGTCGTCGCAAAGCTCGGGAGTTGCAGCCCAAGGCCTTTGTATCTCATGTCGTGTCATTTTCTTCGCTTTTTTTTATAAAAGGCACCGTTAAGGTCACCTGCACTAAACTGGATGCATCTTAAATGACCCACTCTGCTAGAAAATAGGTTGAATTAATCCCCCTGTGGTCCACCTCTTTGTTCCCATTCCAAATGTCATAATTCAAATGAAGAAATTAGTCCCGGCGGTGATGACACACCAGCAACGGATCAAACTAGTGTGTGTGTGTGTGTGTGTGGCATTGGTTTCGTGCAATGTATTTGTGCCTGTAAGTTCTAAATAGTTTAGTTTTGCTGGAGACGTGGAAGAAAAAGAGAAGGAGGAAAACAATGTGAGACAGACAGAGCATAAAAACTTGAGTCAGACAAACGGCAGATACGTTCATTTTCCTAGTGTGTGGGTGTCGACAGACCACGACGAGATCGAGAAGGTGGCAAAATCCTGGGGCGCCAAGGTGCATCGCAGGAGTCCCGAAGTCTCCAGAGACTCTTCTACGTCACTGGAAACCATTCAAGAGTTCGTCAGGCTCAACCCAGGTACGCAAACCGCTGCACGACGCGCACCTGCACACCCTAGTGTCACGGCGAGCCGCGGTGTGATCCCAACTCCACCGTGGGTCCCAGAAATTACCGTCGGCGCACAGTCTGGCCACAGGGCGGCGACAGAGCGGCTGTTTAATTTTAAAGCGCATCCTTTTTTTTTTTTGGCTTTGTTTTCTCACAGAGGTGGATGTGATATGTAACATTCAGGCCACGTCCCCGTGTCTACATCCGCACCACGTGAAGGAGGCCCTGGAGATGATCACGCTGCAGGGCTTTGATTCGGTCTTCTCGGTGGTCCGGAGGCACCAGTTCCGCTGGCAGGAGGTCAAGCAAGGATGTAAGTCAACCGACGTGCTGGGGGACTGTTGGAAATACCAGGCTTTCAATTACAGGAGGAAGAGCAAGTGCACAGAAATCCAGAAAAGCAGTCGGCTGTAATGGCCAGTGGGGTGGGGATAAAAACGTTAGCCAGATATACGCTCCGGACAGGGTTAAAATCACTGACCGGGGCAGGTGATATTTAAATCGCCCCACATCCCAAAGAGAAATAAATCCAGTCTGAAAGGGGCTTAATAAAGCCAGAAAAATGCCCAAAAGGGGGGGGGGGGGGTGAATAACATGAAGATATGTGTGAGCTGTTAGTTGTGAATTGTGATTTCTCAAAGGATTTGCAAAACTGTGTCGTGCTCCTGTTCAAACTTCTTCTTTTGACTCCTCTGTAACTGACGAAAAGCCAGACACAGGGTTGCATGTTAGTTGAGACCTACAATTCACAGTCACACGTTCTTGGGCTCGGTGCCGTCGATTAAAAAAAATAAGATAATAAAAAATGAGCAGGTGTTTTTTGTGGTTTATTCACAAAGTAACCCGTTGCAAACTGTTGTGCGTTCTGCTTGCGTGTCCATCTCTCACGACGCCTTCTTCAACCAGTTTGGTTTTAAATATCACGAAAATACCGGCGAGGCAGGAAAGGACGAGTGTTTCAGTGTCTGCTGTTGTCATCCGGAGCTGTTTGAGTGTAGGTTGACGTCAAAACCTTCATTAAAAAGCACCTCGTTACCAAGTGAAAGTAAATTATATAAAGGAGTTTCAGTGATTTACAGTATTTGGGGATCATAACCAGTTTCCTTATTGGTCTCTAAAGTTGATTAATTAACACATTATAGCTCGTGGTTTAATCCATCCAAAAACCTAGAGCCAGAACTAGACCAGTTTATCGGCCGATATTAGCTTCTTGCAAATATACTGGCATCAGTGTCGATGGTGGCTGATGAGTAACAAGCAATTGCACCGTTACAGGACTTCTAGACCAGGTGTGGGTTCATTTAGCCACCATTTGTCCATCCATGTTTTTAAACCATTTTTTGTTTAAAAAAACAAAAACAAAAAGACACTATCAGCAAATATATCATCATTGTCTTTTTCTTAAACTCCCAAACATCGAAATCAGTGTCGGCCCCAAAAATCCGGTATCAGGCAGGGTCCAGTAAAAACGACACGTTTAATCCAAACCAATTAATACACATTAATACTCTTCATTTAACTGTAAATATCTCGGCTGGAGGCATAATGACACAAATGCTGAACTATTCCTTTTTAATGATCCGTTAAGAAAAACATTAGACCGCCTTTTTATTGTTATGGTGTTCTACTATATTATTATTATTGGTGTTTTTGTTTTGTTTTGTATGGAGTACACGGTAAAGCTGGGGACCAGCCCATCAGGATGTCTGGAATTTAACTTTAAAGAGACATCACCTGCCCCTGGCCACGTGTTTGCAGCGTGGCTGATGAGATGATTCCCTGCACGGTTTGTACCTGTATCTTAGCATCCAGCGGCATTTAGCGCAGCCCCCCCCAGAGCTGCTGGCACGGCGGCAGATCATCCCTTAATCCTGCAGCCACAATTTCTCGTGCACGCCGTTTCTGTGTCGACTCGGGCTCTCCGTCTAAATAACCTGTGGAAATGACCAATGATGTTCGGTGAAGGTGCGTGTCGAGCAGTGGGCTTTTAACCCTTACCCTGCCTCCTTCCAGCTGGCGAGATGACCAAGCCGCTCAACCTGGACCCAGCCAACCGGCCGCGGCGCCAGGACTGGGACGGGGAGCTCTGTGAGAACGGCTCTTTTTACTTCACCACCAAGGACCTCATCGTGAACGAGGGACTTCTGCAGGTAGCCGGGGGCGGCGCAATTCACCTTGGGGATTTCACCGTTTCAAGTTTCCCCGATGCAGGATTCTCTCAGTTATCCAGAAGTAACCGGTTCCCCGCTGGTCCCATGTCTCCACTAGTTACATGGGACCAGCGGTGAACTTTTGAAATGTAGATTTGAAAAGCCGTTCTTCACAGTTTGAGTCTGTTCTCATTACTCGGTTTGTGGATTTGCACTTGCTGCCGCTGCTGGTGCTGTTTGTGCGCTTTCGCTCTCTTCTCTTACCCCCTGCGTCCGTTATTTCTTCCCTCTCTCCAGGGTGGCAAGGTGGGCTACTACGAGATGCTGCCGGAGTACAGCGTGGACATAGACGTGGACATCGACTGGCCCGTGGCAGAACAGAGGGTCCTCAGGTGAGGCGCACGCAGAAACTCTCCGCCCCAGAAAGTGGAAAAACTGATCTATTTTAACACATTTAAAGGTTTATTTTCAGCCAAAGGTCCCGCGGGACTGCGTTCAGCTGAACATGATACATCCTACCCCGTAAGCGTGTGTCTGTTCCGTTCAGTTTATTTATATCTCATGCGTTCGGCATTGAACACAACATTTTGCGATTAAATTTATGAGACCAAAACAAATTTCCAGTATTCCTTTTATTGAGGGGGAAAAGGAAAAATGAAAAGTGAAAATAAAATCAGTCGGTGGTCTGGTCATTTTTGCGCCGCTAACGTCATTGAACTTTACTCACAGCGCTTCGACATTATTATAGGTCAAAGGCATTTAATCCCAGCCAGACATGTCCAGGTACTTGGTATTAGAAAGCGCTGTTGGCACGTCGGTTCTTTACTGTTTACCGAAGGTATTAAGGTGTGGAAAAATAGGAACCGCCCAAGCCTCATCACAACCGTATCACAACCGTATCACAACCAGTTACATACCCTGTGCAGGAAGATGATTGTCTGCGCTCACATCTGTGTTTGATATGAACATTTCTCTTCCTGCTTCTTCTTCTTTCTTTTTTTTTTTTTTTATTAGTTTCCTTTGCTATGTCCTGTCCTTGAGTGTTTTTTTTGTTTTGTTTTGTCTTGTTTTTTTCTTTTTTTTCCAGCTAGGACAATCAGATAAAAGGCTCCAACTCTTTTCAATTGAATCCTCATTTTTTAGCTCTACTGTGCTTCTGTCTCGGTTCACTTCACTATTTGTTTGTCTGATCCTTGTCTGTTTGCCTTGTGTCGTCATGCCCTGGTAGTTGAGAACAGACACCCTGCGTGCGGGTATCTGCGTTGGGTCAGTCCATTTCCTCCTCCTCCTTCTCTCGTCCAATCTGTGCGTCTTCCCGCAGGTACGGCTACTTCGGTCGGGCCACGCCGGAGGTGGTTCGGCTGATGTTCTGCAACGTTTCCGGATGTTTGACCGAAGGAAGGATCTTTCTGTCTGCGTCCGAAGAGGAGATGGTGTCTGTTAATACCAGGGACACCATGGGCGTCCGGATGCTGCAGAGGGAGGAAGTGGAGGTTGGATCTTCTAGCTGTATGAATGGCACCGGTGACCTGGCTCCTGTCCTTCCCCCTTTATCCCTCACGCCAACCTCTGTCTTACTCCACCAGGTGGTGCTGTTGACGTCCAGCGAGGACCCCGTGACCCGGTCGCTGGTCGACAAACTGGCCAAGAGGACGGGCTGCAGAGTCATCCAGGTGGGAGCGGAGCCGCTGAACGATTTGAAGCCGGTGGTGGAGCAGATGAAGCTGGAGTGGAAGGACGTGGCGTACATGGGTAAAGCAGTCAGACCTTTATTATAGTGTGGGTCAAGCCATGTCGAGATTAGCCGTCGACAATTTGTCGAGTTTAATCATTTACAGAAAGTTAACTGGAAACATTTCAGATTATTGTGCTTATTATTGCACCGTGGCGTCCGGTTTCTTTTCTGGATTAGGAACACAAAGTAACTGTTATTGTGTTGGTCACAACCATCGGTGTGTCAGGATGTCTTCCCTCCCTGTCCCGCCCCAGGCAACGATAAACCGGACGTCAACTGCCTGAACCTGGCGGGTTTGAGTGCAGTACCCGGGGACGCCCCGGTGGTCGCCATCAATGCCGCAAAGTACACCTGCCACAGAGTCGGGGGGATGGGAGCCGTCCGGGAGTTTGCTGAACACATTCTCCTCCAGAAAGAAAAAGCAAAGTCTCAGATGAAGCAGGACCCTATCAACTGCAGCTGATTTTTTTTTTTTTTTTTTTTTTTTAAATGAGAAATTTTTAACTTGACTCCGCACTGAAAGGTTTTAGAGTTAGTGCAGTTTATACACAAATAATGGAAATAATTGAACAATGCGTATTTGCATGAGAAATGTTAAAATATCATATGAGGTGCATATCTAATTTAAGGGTTAGAGTTACAGTTAGAATAAAAAAAAACTAAAAAAACAAAAAAACAAAAAACAGTTTACATTTGAGTCTCAATGCAAGTTTTCCTGCGCGTAATTCATTTGTCGGCTTTACGACTTGAGAATCCTGGTTGGTTGTTCTAAAGCAATTTAACATTTAAGTGATGCGGCCAGCCCTTGGTTCACTGTAGCATTCGGGACCTGAGGGCGAAGTCCGATGTAAACAACAGGCCCACCACCACACCGAGACCCGAAACACCAGACTGGAAACTGCTACCGGTCTGCTACAAAGAGGACTGAAGCACCTCCACTAGACAACTTTGCAACCTAGGGTTGTTATTTGTAAACAACTGTAGAACAGAAATGTAGATTTACCTGTAACTTAAATTCCAATGGGTACAGTCCCTGTGTATTACTGTGTATCTTTTTACAGGAGATAGAGCCTTCAAATATTTTAAAATGCCTTGGTGTTTTATATGTAAGGGGGAGCATTTTAAACCAAGATATAAAAAAATAATTGAGTCGTCTGCGACTCGTAAACATCAGACCTTGGCCAAACGTAAAGGCACAGTTACTGAAACACGCTGCTAGATGTAGCCCTACATGACCGAAGAAAATAGGAGCGTTTCCCGAGGCGTCCAGCGACAGCTTTGCCTGTCATTCCCGTTTGGCGCGGCACCCGGCGGCGGCGTTAAGCCGACTTTGCGGCCGAGTGCCCGCCGCTGCTCGGTAACCTCTCGGTTCTGAATAGGAGGAGTAATGGGCAATTAGTTTGTGACTGCTGGTCAATAGCCCGGTTTTTAGGGGAACAGCGGGGGATGGTTTCATGCGGAGCAGGTCCTGCATTCGCCCTGTTGTTGAGTCAGTGTAATGACAACCCGTATGTGCTGTATTCATTGATCTACAAGGAATGGAAATGTGTAATTCTTTGATTCTTTGTGCTTAGTACAATTTTTCCATTGTTTTTTTTTTTTGTTGTTGTTTTTTTTTTTTCATCTCACCAAAAGATGCCTTAATTATTGTTTCATAGGAACCTTTGCTTGTCCTTTAACTCATCCGTGTCCTTTTAATTTCGCTCTCTTTATTTAAAAAATTGAGCACAAGAAGTGGCTTTGTTGTGTGAATAATTTTCAGTGAAGTTGAAGATGATTGAAAACCTGAGTTTTAATTTTTATTTATTTTTTTTAATCTTCAGCAAGAGCAGTGCCAGAGAGGACCGCTCTCATGTCTGTACTGTAAATACGAAACTAGAGCCAAGAGACAGTTATCTTTGTTTAATCTGTACACGAAGAAGTTGTGGTTTTAAATAGGACGTTATCCGCTAGACCTGTTTCTTGGTTTTGACGGTGACTCAGGACTCCTGCAAAGCCATCAGGAAACAGTTCAGGGAGTCATTTTTACATTTTATGTTTGTATGCAGATTAAACACATTAGACGCAACGTGTCTTTACAGGCGTGTGTACGTGGATTTACCTTGAAACCGAGAAACTAACCGTCTCCTGGCTGTAGCTTCGTATTTAGCATCTTGACATCGAACTCTTGGCAGGGAAAGCAAATAAGTGTATTCCCCAAACTATTCCTGTGGCCCCTCCTGTGGTCTTAAGGGTCACAAATGACCCGGTGGTCAGATGAACGGCAGAGAATCCCCCAACCCCCAACCCCAAATACATTTTCTTCAGCTGGAAATTTGATGACTTTGCCTGAGTTGATATTACCACCAGGAAAAACAAGTCACATCCCTTTTTTTACATTTTTTTTTTATAGTTTTCTAAAAGCTGTACACCATCAGCCTACAAAATGTCTTCATTCATAAAATCATTTACAGATAAAATGAAGTATTAAATGATGAAGTTGTAGCAACTATAAAGCTTAGTAAAGCAAAACCCACAGTGAAGAAGCGATATCTGTCCACATCTGCAATATAATGTTATAAACCATTTATTGATGGGTGTTTAAATAGGAGGACTCCCTAGAGCCTGTGCGGCATTGCCCCCCATCCCACGCCTGACTCACCTTCATATAAAACTTGCAGAAATAAAACGGCTCCTCGTGGGGGGAAGAATAGTTTTCTCCCTTTTTGCCGAAGCCGCGAGCGAAGCCTCTGCGGCACGAGTGAAAGGTTGGATTGCCAAGCGGACGAAGAGGCACCTGCCCGAAGGCCCAAAAAGTTCCAGATTTACCGCGTCTTCATCGTTTTCTTGGAAATTCGATTACTTGCAAATTTGACTGGGAATTTTCCCCTCGAGTACAAAATCATCTGCGTTATTATGGAATCAAAGACGAAACCTAATACCTGTTTTAATTAACCTAGTTTACAATGTGCATTTATCTTTAAAGTTGTTTTCTCATCAAAAGACCACAGACCAACTGAGAAAGAAAATTTGGCCTGAGCCAACTTTGGCAACAAGTGCCAATGTGATGCAAAAGTGAAGTGTTTTTCAAGGAATTATCCTTATTACCCTGTGTCCTAAGTGTTAATACTGGTTAGTAGCATTAGTGGTACTAATATGACAGCAGCATGACATAGTTGAAAAGCAAACATTTTTAAAAGCGGCTCTGTAGTTTTCAACATCACTCAAACAGGAGTAAATAGTGCATTTGTTGGGGTCTATTTTCAGTCGCGGATTAATACACGTGGCGCTCTACTGAGCATTTACAGCTGCAGTGTATGTGCCTGAAAGCAGAAAAAAGGGCTGACATAATCTCTGTCTTTAGTCTCGTCTTTCCTTTTTTACCTTTTTTTCTTTAATTTTGACCAGATCCAAACAAACAAACTCTCTCTTCTTCTCGTCTTATTCATCTCACCTTCTCTCCTTATCTACATTTCCTTATTTTCTCCGTCTTTGCCCCCCCCTCCCCATTATTTCTGTCAAGCAGAGGAACTTTACAGACCAAGCAGCGTGAAAGAGGCGGCTTGTTTGATGTCCTAGAGGGAGGGGTGATCGTGGGCTGCGTGAGAGTGTCCTGGCCGAGGACGTGCTCTGTCAATATGCCAGTTTCGTGACCTGGACAGGATGTGTGCCTGGTGGTTATAGGATAAGATCATGTGATGTTAAGCCTGGCTTTCACCTCATGTGTTGTCACCCTTTTATTATTTCATCCTCTTCTCTTGAATAATCTGTTTTTTGTTTTTTGTTTTTAACCTCATGATCATATAATTTTTCTTTTTTTGTGAAATATTGAGTCATTTGACCCCTTTGGGTCTCGATCAGTTATTAACTGAAACCATCTGAGGAGTTTAGATTGGAAATCACTCGGAACGACCGACAACTCATCAGGCGATCTGAAAAGGCGCCCAAACCGGAGGTCACAAGCCGAAAAGGTTGGAAACCACTGGTTTCATTTTTAACAATTCGTCATATTTCATAAGCTCGTCACAAGTTTTTATGTGAAATCTTAAACTGAGAAGTAACTAGTGATTATCACTGTCAAGCAATGTACTGGAGCAAAAAGTACGGCGTTTGCCAGCGAAATGTGGTGGAGGAGGAGTATGAAGTAGCACAACATGGATGTAAGTACAGTACATTGATAAATGCACTCAGTGCACGTTACTTTCCACCATTGTTTATGAAGTTTGGATGGAAAATTACAACTGAATTGGCTTTACGCTGAAGATGTCAGTGGGTTTGAGCTCGTGTGTGTTTGGGAGGAGGGACCCCCCTGCTGATTCGTTTGCAGACGAGAGCAGTGAACCCTCCTGAGTTTGCTCCACGGGTGTCACAAATCCGCCCACCGCCGTTCGAGCTACTGAAGAGCTGCGGGAGGAACATGAACGTTACGCGGGAGGAGGAACGCGTCTTTTTACAGTAAATAAACTCTCAGATTGATTAGTTTACTCACTCAAAAGCAGAAAAGTCTTTTTAGAGCGCGGAGTCAGCAGGGGTGCCGTCCACCCAGCTGAAGTCAAATATACCGGATCCTTTGTGTTATACGTTGTGATTTCAGTGAATACAAAATCGAACTAAAACAATATTCATAACGGTAATCATCTTGAGATAATCAGCACCTTCAATGATCTGCTTTCATGCCATCAAATACTTTGTAAAATCAAAGCAGGTCTTCAGTGTGTTAATTTATAAAGAACAGTCCTGAAGTTCTCTATCGATGCGCTTGTTCGCCTTCTTGCCGAGATTTAGACGAGAAGATCAATACAACTCTCATGTCAGCAGCCGGTTAGCTTATTTTAGCATAAAGGCTAGAAACAGGGGGAAGCAGCTAGCGTAGTCCAAATGTTAAAAAAAAAAAAAAAAAAATGAAGTCCCCTAAATGAGCTTTAGAGGTGATGGTAGGTGGGTTTTGTGGCACATGGCCAGAGCCAGCCGCTGTCCCTTATGCTAAGCTACGCTAACCGGCCTCCGTCTGCGGCTTTGTATTCAATGTACGGACCTGAGAGCAGTATCGGTCCCCTCACCACACTCTCAGCAAGACGGCGAAAAGTCAAACTACTCCTCTGAAGGGATAATGACCAAAGAAACAACGCTCGAAGGCCGATGTCCAGGTTAAGGGAAAATGTGATGGTTTTATTGAAAGATCAGTGAATCATTTAAAATACATCAAAATGTTTCACCTACATGAATAAACGATTCACAGTCGGACACCAACATCTGCCAAAAGGATTTTTTTTTCTCTTTTCCTTTTTTTAAAAGCAAGTGCACAAGTATGTAAAAAAAAAAGAGACGAAGAAACGACCAATCATTTTTCAGGAGTTTTCTGTCACTCTGTCGAGTTTACTGGTGTGATTATCAGCGGCCCTTCGTTCTTCCCTGATTTATTGGTGCAGGGGCTGAAGAACGGGTAGATGCATTCGGTGAAAGTGTCACTGAAAGTGTAGATGTGGATTTTAGCGTCAACGTTGTAGAAAGACACCTGTAGAGCCGTGAAAAAAAAAGGAGGACATTCAGCATTACTTGAAAACGGAGCTACTGTATGTAAATACTGTATCAGGACCACGTTATAGAAAAACCTCCCTAACCTGCCACAACTGGAGAAACTAGCTGAAAAGGTGATCTTGGTATTTGTCAGATTCTGTACACTTTGTCGAAGACAGAAGAAGTCAAGTTATATAAAACTTTTTTTTTTTCCCCCCATACTGCACCTGTCCTTTCTCAAAGTCCACAAATACCCCGATCTTATGCGGTCGGAGGTTCAGATGGACGTCCGTGGAGGGTTCGGTGCGAAAGGCGTACTTGCTCCTGAGGAGTGGGATGAAGGGGAGGACGAGAGAAAGTAAAGGATAGTTAAGCACATGGAACAGAAGAGAGGGGGGGAGCAAAGAATAAAGAAAAATCTGGAGGAAATCTGGGTATCTAAACAATTTTCATTCATTTTCATTCATTTTTTGGTCCCTGAGCAACCCCTCCCTCGGAAGCTAAAACGCTGTGTAGCTGTCACATGTCACATGTCGGGTAAATCACCGACGACTGATGGAAAACTCACTTGTCTCTTAGGCTGAGGAACCAGTATCCATTGACTGGGGTAACTTCAATCTTCCCCTTCCTGTTGATGGATTGCCTGGCCACCCCCAGGTCCCAGTCCGTCTTCCCACCCACCTCCACCTCCGCAGGGGAGTAGAGCATATTCATTTGATCAGACACTGAGACATATGAGAGGCTGGAAAAGGACATGCGTGTTCCTATTTGGCCATTTGTTTAAAAAAAACAAAACAAAACGTGCTCATTATGTTAAAATCAGACCATTATAGTTTTTCATAAATCATCTTTACACCAATGCTTACACTAGACATTTCTCCTGTTGTTTGTGCAGCCATGTACATATATTTCCCGAAAAATGAATAGGCAGTTTAGGATCATATTCTGTCTTGACTGACACACACCTGCCGGAGAGATCGCCTTACCTCCCAGTAGTGTCTCCCAGATGAAATCGCCTCCCTCCCCAGGACACAGACGACTCTGTCAAACCTCTCGGGATTGTCCGGAAGCAGCTGGTGTCGGTCTCCACACCTCACCTGCGGAAAGACGGTTCATCAGAACCGGAGCGTCGTAGTCACCGCTTCGCAAGGCCTGTCGGGGGACTCTCTTCCATCTGCCACCCAATTTTTGTACAGTGTAATGTAGAATATGAACTTCGACAGCCGCAACTGATAATGTGAGCCAGACATTTCGAAATGTATCCGTCTATATTCTCGTAACACGGCGCTCCCATGTGATTTATGCAAACGTGAAAAAGGTCCTAACGGTACGGACAGCTTTGCCCACCAAAGGCCGACATCATACCGGCTACTATTCTTGATTTTTAGACAAACTTTCAAGATTGTAAAGAAATTTCATGTGGGTTTGTGATTGCAGGGCTCGAACCCGCGGACCGAGTGATTTACACTCTGTATTCCTCTAAAAGCAAGCTCACGAATGTAATGTTGAAAAGGAGGTCGACTCTGAAATGGTTAATCATTATGTGTTAGAATAGTTTAAAAAGCTTCTCACACTCTTCATGTCCTCTGACAGAACCAGTCTAGGATGGGCCGTGTTGGAGTCCAGAGTTACATCCACTGCGTTGAAGAGAGACGTGAAGAATTTCATTTTATTCTCGTTAGGTCACGTCTGCAACCCGACTACTCTCTATGTGTCCATAATATTACTCTCACTGAATTCAGTTTGTGTGAATGTAACCTACATGCATACTCCTGTACTCTCTTCATCCCTGCAGAAAAACAGAAAGCCTTCATTAAAACAGAAGGGATTGAGTGATATACACACATTCATCTCATTGACCAGGTTAAGGTGGAATGCTCACATGACTCTTTGCAGTACACCGCATGTGTTTAGCTCTTTAAGGTAGGATGGTTTGTATCTGGATGTCTGTTACCAGCAAATGTTAAGGTGAATGGCAGACGTCATTCACCGGTTTATGTATGATCGGCCTGTTTAAGGTGGAGTGGGAGTGGACACTCACTAGGCTGTGTTCGGACTGGACTGGGTTCCAGTGCTGAGGCAGGAAAACCTGGATGGGAACATGACGAAACGTGTCAAACAGAGCTGGAAAAAGAAACTTGGTTAGAGCCCCCAAGAGTCAAATAAAAGCCAGCAATACACCTAAAAGTGTTGGTAAGACCCAATCATTATGGAATACATACGCCAAAATAGGGAATTATTTAAAAAAAAGAAAAGAGATGTATCTAATAACCTGCGGTGAACATTAAGTTTAACTTGTAGCTTGTAGAGAAACGTTAATGAGACCAATTTAAGTTGTTTTTTTTTTTTTTCTTGGTGCAACAGATGTTTATATTCTGTATTTTCTACTGTGTTTTGAGCAATAAAGTTGCCATTCATTTAACGCATTTGTCACATGTACCGTAGCGTTTTAAAACTTGCTCAAATCACCCGGTAGCCTGAAGGTAAACGTCATCTCTTTCTGCTGCAGACTAAGCCTCAATGCATATTCTGAGAGGGATCGTGTAAAACTGGTTGCTTCTCGCATCAGAAAGGTTGCTGGTCAGCAGCTGCACACCAGTCTTGGATGCTGGCGTTTCCCCGAAAACCTAACCAAGGAAGACTTTTCGGTCCCGGCTTGCAAAGGCAATATTACACCAGTGAATAAATGAAAGCTTCTTAATGTGACTGAGAATCCTCTGATAGATCTATCTGAAGGTAGATTCAGGGCTTGAGATAAGAGTTTGATATTGTGAATGATTAGCGCTAAAGTAAAATACACGCACTTTTGTAGTAGAACTTTTGTGGTCAGTTTAGTAGGCAAATGACAAGAGAAAACCATTGGTACCAACCTTTGAAAACCTCTGTGGACATAATATAATGAATTTGACCACCTGGGGGCACTAATTCTATGCTTCATGAGAGTCTAAAGCAGTTGCTCCTCTTTTCTGAGGTCAAAACAAGGAAGTCCTAGTTTAAACTCTAAAAGGACTCTTTTAGACTTTGAATATTGATCAGTACTGACCGACTTTTTTCTCACATTTCTACATACCCAAGGCTCTAGGGTAAAAAAACTAAGTCTCATTTGCACTGTGAATCAAATCTCTTTGTCATTATCTTACGAAAACCGAGGCCCCTGCGTTTTTGCAAGTCACTGACCTGTTTCTGCAACAACTTTCAGCTCTTCCTGGAACCTCTCCACCAGAGCCGCCAGTGACCTGTAGATGGTCCCTGTTCCCAGGTCAGAGTTCACCGACACACTAGACCAGTCTTTGGCAGGTGGAAGACTGGAGAGGATGGGGAAAGTCTGGAAAGTAGGTGGAAACTGTGGAAATTATTGCTATATTACAGTACAGTATATCTTCGAATTCAACCTTAGTTTCCCACCGACCTTTACACAGTGATTGTAGTCATCTGACTGGGCGAGCTCGGCGAGGGCGCTTTCTCTTCTCCGCAGTTCTTCCACCTCCAGCTCCAGCTGTAGTATCATGGCGTCAGCCTGGTGCTCGGCCGCCCTCCGGCTCATCTCCATCACCTCCATCAGCTCTGCCTCAGAGCGCTCAATTGCAGACACCAGTGCGGAGAAAAGGCAAACGCTGCCTGCTGTCTCTCGCTCCACCGCCCGCTGGGGAGAGTTCATGTGTGAGATGTAGGCCTTACATCCTTCAAGACATTTTTTTTTTTTGAGATTCCCTTGTAAGGTGTAAACCCCAAAACAGTGGCAAATAGTCAGTCTTAACAGATTCTTGACCAGATTTACAATGTTAGAATCACAAAGTCCTCAAAATCGGTTATAACTGAATTTAAAAGGCAACAATTTGGCAAAAAACCCTGAAAATCTGATCAAATCTTTGAAAATCAGGGAATGACCGAGGTGAAATTGGGTGGAACCTCAAAACTTCAAGTAAAACCCATGAAAAGTCAGGATTACTCTTAAAAACTTGTGTGAAACCCCCAAAATTATGGAATAAATACTCCAAAATTAGGACATTAAAACATTAAGTTGAGAAACACCAATAAATGTGTACAAGAATACACCAAGGACACTGGCTAAAACCCCCAAATTTGTGTAGAGTCACAAAACCTACACAATACCTACCTACCCAAATTAGGCAAATAAACCTTGAACACTGAAACTAGACTAGAAAATCTGGGTCAAACTATGCTTCTAAAACCCTGACTATTTGGTCAAACCCCTAAAAACTGAGATATAAACACAAGAACTAAGGTAAAACCAACAAAAATTTGGGTGCAGTCCCAAAACTTTGGATAAAGCCATTATGAATAAACTGAAACATTTGGGTAAACCCCTAGAATTATTGAATAAATCCCCAATATTAGGGATTTGAAAATTGAAAATAGATTTGAAAAGCTTTGAAAAAATCCTAAAAGTCAGGTAAAAACCCTAAATGTTTAGTCAAATATTTGTAGATAAACGGAAAACTTCAGATAAAACCCTAAAAAGTTGTGAAAGCAAACAAAAATTTGGGTGGAGCCCCCAAATATCTGGATAAAACCCTGAAAAGAGTGCATCTAAAAATACCCCCAAATTAGGGAATTATAAAGTTGAAAGACAGAAAATAGAAAATAGAAAATAGGTGTGAAGGAAAACTTCATAAAGTCGGTGACCATCTGTGTTTGTGATAAAAAAAAAGATAAATGGATGACAGGAGGATTTACAGGTTTTCCCACACAACTGTGGTATTTACAAGAATGTGTGTGTTTGTGTGTTTGACTTACCCCCAGTTCAATCACTGACTTTCTGATCTCTTCGATCTTCCTGATTCTCTGTCTGATCATCTCCTGGATCTCCTGCTCTGACAAATTTAGCTGGGACTACACACACACACACACACACACACACACGCACACACACACACACGGCGGCAGAAGCAGCAATTACAAAACATCCTTTCACTCCCACTTCTGTTGTTTTCCATCCATTACAATGTTAAAAAACTTGTGTCCAGAGTGAAAGTAAAGGATTTATATTTGTGCCTCAAGTCTGAGCACACAATGAGACCTTTTGAGGACAAGGTGTTCTGCAACCAAGCGTCCCAGTAACCAGGAAAGTGAAATTCATAACCAGAGCTGTATAAACTACTTAGGCGTGCCTGCGAATTACCATTCCCCAAGTGCTTCCCTACATCTCTCGAAACCAGTAGATCTTTTTTTGGAGACAAAATAGCCGACTAGAAATTTCCCTCCCCAGTTTTCTGAGCCTTGAGCGCACACAGAGCAGTGATGTTGAGAGAGCAAAAATGCCACTGTGAGCAAGTGTCCAATGATCTGGGAGCACACAGAGCGGGGGAAACTGAGAGGGAAAATGATTCAAACTGAGTGAGAGGGCTTATTGCGAACCTGCGTCCATGACAGCATACGTGCAAATACATTTGCTGAACAAAGAACTGGTTTTCGTCTCTACCAAATATAACTTATGTGCTTGCAAAAAAAACTTTTTCCACAAAATGTCCCATGGCACGCTCAGGGTTGAGGCACAGATATACAGTAATGCCGTTGACATCCTTCTAGACTGCTTTGTGTCCTGATTAAATTGACTTGACTGACTCAGATTCCCAAACATGAGGAACTTCTCGCTATCACAGGTCCGCAAATGCCTGCTTTGTCACAGGCTGCGCATTGTTGTTGTTCTTCCTCTTAACGCCACTGTTATCCGATTCAAACAAAGAAACTAAAAAACAGGAAACTCCCCAAAGGCTAAGTGGTTGACGCCAAACGTCAAACCGTTCCTTGTCCCTGTCTCTCTGTTTTGTTTTCCTACCTTGGTTTTCATCCATTCGTCTTCGACAGTCACTGTGTCGTGATCCTGATGGTGCTCGGTCTCACAAACAGGACAAATACACACTCTGTCATTCCTACAGTAAATCTGACATCAGGGAGAGAAAGTGTTGCACTGTCAAACCCTTATCGGCAAATGAGCTTAAAGTCAAGGAGAACACAAAATCATGCATTATTATTACTTATTCCTCAATAAATGATAATAATAAGCTTGTTGAAGTTCAAGCAAAAGGCACAAAGGACTATAGGAATCTGAAATGACAGATGTTAGTTTATGATGTATGTAAAAGTGTTGTACCATTATTCCCCTTTGGTGGACCTCACAGACGGGGAGGCTCTGGCTGCTTGCAGCCCCGCTCACGGTGAACCTCCTTCGGCCGCTGGATCGGTAATACGGGGGAGGAGGCGGAGGAGGTCCGGAGGTGGGGCTCAGGGCAGCGACCGGACTGTTGTTGGGTACCGAAGAAGCCAGGGAGGTCGTGACTGGCGAAAACAACGTTGTGATGGAGTCACCTTCCAAGGTAGCGGACACAGGGATTGAGAGAAAATTCGAGGAAAATCAAGCTGAGGTGCGCACGAGGTCTCTCAAAAAGCTGCGTGACCAAGCATTTGTTCGTTCAACTTAATATCTTTAGTTTATTAAACTTGTTTTCTCAAGGTCAGTTGAGTTAACTCAGATAGTTTTACATTTTCAAACCTCAAAAGACAACTTTGCACTAATTGTTCAACCTAAGTACAGTTAGGTGAAATATTTTGTGTTTTTAACTTGAACCGGCTTAAAAATGGTTTACAGTGGCTCTTCTTTTGCTGAGCTGCTTTTTAGGCTCGAGATTGCTGCGCCGATCGGTGAGTCACTGTTCAGTCCACCGCAACTGCTGGATCAGCGGTCATGAAATTTGGTCCTGACACTCGTGGTTCCCAGAGGACGAATTCTACCAACTTTGGTGATCCCTTGACTTTCCCTCCTCTGTAGAACCTCCAGCAACTAAATTCAATTTGGTCACTCTGGTTTACAATCAAACCCCTGCAGAACTAATCACAATCCCATCAGCCTGTTGATGAAGGTGGCGAACGTGGTAAACACCATACCAGCTGAACAGGAGCATGTTAACATGCTGACAGCAGTATTTACATTCTCACAGAACTACTAGGATGTCTGAAGACTCTTTGTCTTGTTAAAGATTGCTGCTGTGCAACATAGCTCTGACAGCACAGTCATGCATCATCTGCAGATTGTGACACTAAACTGAGCCGACTAGATGTTGAACTCATTTGTCAGCACTGCTGAGGTGAACCAACATGTTCAGTCTTCCGCATTCAGTGCTGAGCGTTCACCTAAGCACTAAAACGTCCAGGACTGTCACCGTGTATGATGAATGAGTAAGGATTTTTGAAGTACCACCAGCCCTTTTTCTTTTTTAGACTCAGGCTGTCAATATTATTTATGCGTAAATTCAATTGCATTAAATACATTGATTTGGCACTTTTTTCTTTCAGTTAGTGCCTACAGCCTCCGTGGGAACAAAAGCTAGACGTCATCTTAACATTTCCAGGACTGTGCTAAAGTTTTAGGCGCTAAAACCAAAGCGAGGATGCTTTCAAAAAATATGCCATGAATATATTTTATTTATCAGTTGTCTTCATACAAAGTGCAGTAAACAGAAACAGCACCGTTTCTCAGCGGTGGACCTGCACACACTTTTTCAAGGTACTTGGCAGGTAGGTGGTTCTAAGGGACTTGGAGAACTTGCCACGGTTCTTCTGTGGATTTAGGCTGTCTCAGTGTCTTTGCCGAAAACGTAAATTAAGAACATTACGTCATTACGTTAAGAGAAAACGTAATTCGGTAGCAATTACGTTTCCCCGCAAAACGTATTTGCTGTTATTATTATATATTCATAATTTCTAGGTGACAGGGTTGGATGATGTTGAGATCCGGACTCTGACTTCACGTACCTGATTCGTTAGCAACTAGCAGCCAGAAAAATAATATTTGGTAATATCCTTAATTATAATATAGTATATCCTGAACTGAGTCATTAATATCTTTTAAATCACACACACACACAAATTATTGGACTATTTTTCATCTGTTTTATGATAAAATCTAATGATTTTATTATTTTTAGATTTTAATTTGAGGCCTTGTGTGAATCACTTTGCAGCTTGGGTTGTGAAAACTGCTCTGTAAATAAAGATTAATAATAATTATTGTAATAACTATAATTGTCTGTCTGAAGTCTCACAGTCTGTCGTCATGCAGGTGAAGCCAGGAAAGCAACACTGACAAAAATGCCCTTGTATATTGACCTAACCCTTGGTGGCTAAACCCAAATTCACAAAATGATCTGGAGAGGAAAACACATCACTCTTTCTTACCTTGGGACTGAGCCTCATAGGTCAGCGTCATCGGTGGCTTTGGCACAGGTCGAGGCAGCTTCTTCTTCAATTCATCAAATAGATCATCTGGTATGGCTCCATCTCCTCCACCTCCACCTCCACCTCCACTCCCCCCCCTCTTCTCCCTCCCAACCACTGCCCCTCCCTTCATGGATCTAAACTGCTCGGTGATCTCTCGCAGCGTCCTGTTGATCTGGAGGTCTGGTCGCTTCTGGAAGGTTTTCTTACACAGAGGACACTGGCAAACCTGAGAGAGGAAGTATGGAGGACAGGCGAGGAGAGGAGGAAATGTAAAAAGGAACCAAAGAGGAAAATGAATACAGCGGAAAGACGCGAGCAAGGGAAGACAGAAAGAATGACAGAGGGAATGTGGAAAAGTCTAGAAAGTTAAGATGAATGGATGGATTGTTGATTTTTTAAACAACGTACATAACCTACATAATGTACTTTGGTACTAGCCCCAGGTTGTGCCTGTCAGGTATTAGCATTACGTGACATTAAAAAACTTTGGCACAGGCTAACAGAGGTAACCATCAGTTTCTCTAAAAGATAAGGAACCGGTGATGTTCTGGGTTTTTCATACCCTTCCCGTTGTTTTGTAAGTATTTCCGAAATCTCCCCAAGAAATATTGTGTCTGCTGAAATGTAAAAAAAAAAAAAAAAAATGTCCTAACCCATTTCCCAAGTTTTGTCTCTGTTCCAACAATGGAAAGTGCTTTAAATGACCCTCTGCGTTTTTCAAACATCACAGGCTAATTATATTTTAGATAAAACGGTGGTTATTCCCGTGACCCGAATGTACGCCGATAGATTAAAAGGCCAAAACTGGGGCTGCTACGGTGATATAAAGTCCTGTTACATGCAGGCGACACATAAACAGTGCACACAAGAGAGACAGCAGAAGAAACAAAGGTAACGAAAGGGGAGGACAGGCACAGGTGAAAGAAAGAAAGAAAGAAATTCTCAGTAATGGCTCAGTGAATGGAGGAAGAAAGAGAAAGGGAGGCAAACAAAAGATGGGCAAGGACAAAAGAAAGAAAGTTTAGATGGAAGGGAGGGACACAAATTGGAAGAAGGAAGTAAACACACCAAGACAAAAGAACAATACAGGAATAGGGCAAAATAAATGATGGGAAAAAGGACACCTGTACACCACAGCTTAAAGTTAATTTGACCGACATTTACCCGTGTACAGACTCACACACCTTAGATCCGTCCCAGTATCTGCTGATGCAGTCCATGCAGAAGCTGTGGCCGCAGGGCGTGGACGAAGGGTTGGTGAACACGTCGAGGCAGATGGAGCACTGGAACTGCTCGTCAGACAGAAAACTACCATATAAAGACATCCTATGGGGGAAAAGGGATGACAAAGGGGGGGGACAACGGGGGAATTTTACAGCTGAATCAACAACAGCCCCCATTTTTGTGCCCAGGCCCAAAAATAAGGTAGACAAAATAGAAGCGTCACCGTTCTTCAACCCTTTTGATTACAGTCATAACCCTGGTCTACTTTGAAAGGGAACTCTTTAAATTTTACAACCAAGGAGTCACAATGAGTCTAAAAGATGCCGAACCAAACTTACAGAGGCACAAAACACGATAGAAATGTAATTGATTAATGAATAAATTTTGGCATAGAAAGGAAATATAGGGCCTGCTGCAGGACCTTGTGTGTGGAAAACACTTTGAAAGCCACAGCCACAACTCTGAACCAATTCTGTGTCAACAGCTGCTGCAGTAATATGGGGATCCCCGAATTCTCTGCACACATAGAATCAGGAGACTTAGAGCTTTCAAACAATGTATAGTTTGTCAAGGTTGTGTGAAGACAGAGTCCGGTACAGACCAGAAACCACCTAAAATCGCCCCGCCAAGGCCAAAGCGTCCCCCAGGTGGAACGGTGTGTTTTAAAATATACCAACATATGTTATATCATGAGTTCCATTGATTTTGCTGTACACATTCATTGTCCCCGAAGGGACGAATCCTCATTACCTCGGCGACCCAGTAACCTTTCTTCTAGTTAACACTTTTAGGCCAAAATGGCTACTTCCTGTAGGCCAGTTCTGCAAGGAAATGCAAAAAGGCCAGAATGCCATGAACCTCGGCCAACATACAAATGCTCCCAAGGGGATAAACCCTTTTTTATTTTAATAACCCTATGACTTTTACTCGAGTTCCACTCTCAGGACAAACTCGTTGCTTTTTTCCGACACCGGTGATAAGGCTTCAAATATAGGTATTTCATCACGGCCTCTTTTGTTCCCTCCAACAGTCTTGGTATTGTGACATCTGCTTGACCTTTTAAGTGACAGCCCAATCATGATGAGGAGTTGAAAGAGATGAAACGGTTACATAAGGAGCAGCTTGACGATCATCAGCTGAAAAAGGGATGATGCAATCAAAACAAGGCAAGAATGTTAGACTTTGGGTTGTTTATTTATATGTATGTCTATTTTGGTTTGTTGTAAGCGGCGGTGTGGCGTACCTGCAGAGCCAGAGAGGTGAAAGGGGAGAAAAGTGGAGTGAAGTAAGTCGTGAACAGCTTAATGGAACTAAAGCTGAAGTTATGAGAGATAAATGGACCCATTATATAACCCACACTCGTCTCCCCTGTCGCCACAGATCAGATAAGGATGGCCAGAACACTTCAGGAATGAAGTGGGGCAAGATTCTGCCCTGCATTTATTGCGTAAAGCGCACATAAACATCGAAACTTTTCTTTTTAACATTCCAGCGACAGATTATCTATGCACAGGTGACATTTGTGTAGACTAAAATGACCATTGTGTTGAATCAAATGGTGCACTGCATTTTAAATAATACCAAATAGTACAGTTTTATAAGCTGTCGTGTCTAATTCTGCTCCGTTATCTACTCCATCCATCCAGTCTGTAGACCTGCTTATCCTGTTTCAGTGTCATAAGGAGGCCGCAGACTATCAGCAGCTCTGGGTGAGATGCACTGTATGCCCAGGATAGCTTGCATGCCTATTAGAGAGCTAACGTATACCGTACAGACATTTATTAAGAGGCTGTGGGAGAAAACTGCAAGAAACCAAAGAAGACATGTAAAATCCCACACAGTAAAAGTTAAATAGAAACTAATCATTAACCTAAAGAAACCAGATGCAATATTAGATACTAGAAAAATGAAGAAAAGGGACTAGTTGCCAGATATTTGAATGACAGTAGTACCTAGAAAATACCCCAGACTCACAAAAGAGTTGGATATAAGGTTGAAGATATCTGACTGCACTGAGACGTAAAAGCAGAATTAATGACAAGCCACATGTATGTACGCACTAGCACTTGTATGGAAATATATTTATAAATTATCGATTGGCGTTGACAAGTGCAAGTGGCGGGTTTTTAGCAACATCTACATCTTGAACGACTACTCCGCCGATTTAGCGTCGCACTCCTATAGCGCTGTCGGGACTTGTGACCATCAGCTCGGCCCTTTTCTTACAGTTGAACATATTCTTCTTCCTTGTCAAAACCTGGCTCCCGCATTACCCACAACGCGACGTGACCAAAGTTAGGGAGGCGGTGTGATATGCCAGAAGCACATACTGTAGCCTCAAGTCGCTACCTTCAAGCAGAGATGAGGAGCGGGCTACAGAGGTCTCATTGGCCCTCTTCTTTCTAACGCCGCACTCCCAGATTGTAGCCCTCAGCCCCAACCCGACGCAAAGTATCTGATTTTGTGCAGCTCCTTCTGGAGCCGCTAAAGGCTTTATACAACATTGTATTCAGATATGCAGTAGTGCACCCCAAGGCCTGTAAACGGACTCTGATGGTCCCCTGTAAACACAAACACAAACACAGAGACACATTGCACAGATACACATCTGTGTACAACCACGCGCATCTGCATTAACTGGCAGTTTGGTAACAGTAGGGCACCACATATTTATTAAGTTTACCCCCTGCTACTGATCTATCGACAGCTCAAAAACAGGTTGCAGGTTACATTTGGGGGAACGAAACATTTCCGTGAACAAATGTCTTCAGATGAGATTAAATAACCATAAGAAGTCAGTTAATAGCCATTTTTTTTTATATCATGTCATATCATCTTTATAAATTTGTCAAAGTTTGTCAGTTCAGATGCAAGACTTGAACTCAAAATGGCCTTAAAAGCCTTTTTTACAGGTTAGAAAAACGTGGGGTTTTAATTCTTGAAAAAATTGATTACGTCTGAAATGTCATCATTTTATTCCTCTTATAGCTAACTAAGTAAACCACATGCTCCTTTCCCCTACCATCTCTCTGTACCTGCCTCTACATTCCTCTGTAGCTTCGCAACGTGTAGCTTTGAGCTCCATTACCCTGAAGGAAATTAGTTTGCAGCCAAGGCCTCATTAAGCACACTCAAGCACCCAAACCTATAATACAACATCATTAATGTAAACATGTTCACTGAGCTAATAAGCACAATAGCCAGATGAGACACTCCTGCCAACCTAATAAAGGAGGTGATCACACCCAAGACATGATGTCAAGCGTAAACTAAAGAGCCTTTCATTAATAAAATGCTTGACTGAAGTGCAGATATGTGGAATAAAGGTCGAAGCATTTTGACCTTTAATATGAGTTAGGCTCCAAAAAACACTTTATCTCACTGGTTAAAAAAATAAAAAGTAGGCATCTTCACTCCTGGTCCCCTGGGATAATGGTGATTTGGGAGTTTTAGGAAAAATAAATTTCATGAGGAACTTCAATTTAGAGCTGAAATGATCGGTGGACGAGTCAATTAGTCAAACGAGCGAAAAATAATGAAAAACTGTCATTTTTCAAGCACAGACAGCAAACAGTCTCTGGTTCCAGCTACTCAAATGTGAGGGTTTGTTACTCTTCTTTGTTTTATATTGATGTAAACTGACTGTCTTTTGGGTTTTATAAGATATTAAAGTAATTGTCTGTTGCATCTTGAGACACTTCAAATGAGCACTAAACATGAAATAACAGATTAAAAGCTGATACCTTAGTGCAGGTGAGATGAGACGACTGACGTAGGTGTCGTCTTATTTAAGGGTCCGGTTTTACAAGTACATCCAAAAGGCTCCAGCTCCGGCTCCAGAGTTGTTCGCCAACTCTTTTAAATGTTATCTATATTGCGTCTCGATCTCTAGAGGTCATGCCTTGATCGCTCACACTCTCGCTTCTGAAGTGTGTTCGTTTCTCAGGCTGTGAAATATGAGGGTTTGTACGTGTGTGCGCGAGGGTTAGTGACTTTCCTGTCCCGTAAAAAAGGCAGGTCACACCACACCCACTCACCTGTGTCACTGTTTGCCAGGTCAATCTGGCAGGACTGGTTAAGGTGGGAGAATGATGCACACACACAGACACACACACACACACACACACACACACACACACACACACACTCAGAGTAGGTCAAAGACCCACAGTCTCTACCTTCAATCTATATTTCTAAAAACTGACAACAGCATTTTTGTCTTGTGTTTCTCTTGCCTCAGGATCCGTCAAAAAGAGTTTCCTGGAGTCACGCGAACACTGTACGAATCACCTTTCTTCGGCAATGAAAAGAACTGCACCTACAGTGGCCCGCGAAGGCAGCGTCTGACATGAAAAACGTGATTTCCTGGCAGGGGACGCCGCGATTATGATTAGGAGTCACAAAACTGCTGTGAGGATTGATTTGTGTGTACTGAGCTGCGGTAATAACGTCATGGACTAACTCTCTGTAAGACCGCAAAATGAACACATTTGCTGCCATCTCTGAGCATTCCTTCAAGGATGCATTAAAGTAGAAATAGTCTTGTCGACTGAAAATGACTGCAATGACATTGAAACACGATTGGCCTAAACAACATTTACTTATTTTTTTTTTTTTGGGGGGGGGGGTAAATTAAATAAACCTCCTTTCGCTGCTCACCTCATAGTTTCTGTCTACATAATTGTTACTTCACCACAATCTACAGTTTAAGGACAATAACTTCAACGACAACTGCTTCACCATGGTCTGGAGACTGCGAGAAGCTCTTTGTGATCAAAGCTCGGCGATGGCATGAAGAGTAAAACTAGCTCTCCTTATCGCCTCCTCCATCTGTGCCAGGCGTCTAGACAGTCGATATAGGGCTGTGGGAAATGTGCTTTCTGCCGCCTGCACGTGCCTTTGTTTGATTTCGCTCCCTTTCAACTCTGTGCTCACTGTGCGCACACAAGTCTGCACGAGTCTGCACGAGTGTTCGGACCAGTGTCGGAGCACATTTTTCACGTTTCTCGTTCCTTTAGGCTAATGATGCCCTACCACCGGAGCAAGATTAGACACTGCGTATCCAAATAGGATGTTGGGTTTTGTTAAAAAATGTCTTCCTCAACCATGCTGCTGATTCATTCCAAACTGTAACACATGCAAATGGTGTTTCTGTGTAATTTAGAGGATGCGGCATCATCAATGCAGATTCTCACTGCTCTTTTCTTTCTCGATTCATTTCCACAATGCATTATCATCATGTAATTATGATACTTTTTCCAATATTATAATGTAGTGTACAGCGGCATATTATAGAAGTATATTATTGATTTGTTATAGTGATGCTTAATGTGTAAGCAGCATTTTATTTTTGTAGCTGGTCTTGGTGAAGATAATTTTACGTTGTTATATATTGTTATATTGCTGTTACGTTATGTACTGTAGGATAGTTTTATAGTTTAATGTATACTCTTAAAATCTACAGGTGCCAATCAAATCCAGTTGAATAAATGCTAATTATTTCCCCTTGAAATGTAGTGGAGTAGCAGTACAGAGCAGCATAAAAATTAAAAACTATAAATATAAATATGAAGTACAAGCTTGAAATTGCACTTCCCTACATTATTTGACTGGTATTGTAGCGGTGTATTTTTTTTCTGCTTGTTTTGCGGTGACTTGCATTAAGGATGTAATTTCAGATAAATTTCCTTCCTTCACTTATTTATCTTCTGATCAGCTGTATCAGCCATGCTTTTCCTCTTTTCCTGATTCTGCACTGTCACCTTTATGTTACTGTAAGAGTTATTGCACCACTGCAGCCAAGTGATAACTGTACCTGCACCCAGTGAAACTCACACAATGGCTGATGCCAAGACTGAATAGAAGAAGGGGGATGCCACATGAAGTTTTGTGAATTAGTAAGTGGATTAGTGCGGTTTAACTTAAACCTGCAGTAACTGATTTTTTTTTGACCACTTGGGGACGGTGGAAACAAGATGTGAACACAACACTGACATATATACATATCCAGCAGGTACAGAGCAACATTATCAATCATTTGGAGTCGTGTTTCTGACCAAATGATGAATGTAAGGCCAATATACACTGTCCTTTTAGCTCTGTTTTTGGTCCCTACCATCTCCTGGCACCTCTTTAGCTTTGTTTAATGCTCCGCATTGTGCTCACTAGCTAGTGCCTAAATGCGCCAGCTGTTTGTTGGTGAGTGGCTAGTGTACGGTGGGTTTTAAGAGCTTTTTCTCTGAAAACTGCTGCCTGCTGCGACTGGAAGCGACGCTACGAGAGCGGTGAGAGTCAACCGAAGCAGTAGAGTTGCAGGCCGGACAGCTAAACAATGAGCTGACCTGCACCTTTCAAGCATGTCGTACAATATGTCCTTCCTCAACAGCCTGCTTTAACTGACACAGATGAAATTCTGGAAGTAAAACAGTAAAACACCACTGATACATTGTTCTTGCCTTATAAGGAAAATTATATCGCCCGACATCTTTCCTCTGATGAGTATCACCAATCTATGATTTTTTTCTGTCAACGTTCAGTGTCAGTTCAGGGAGCAGTGTGTCCCTCATGTAGTGAGGCAGAAAGTAAGGATGTGGAGGTCAGGGGGGCGGATGGACGTATAGTGAGACTTTCATGCAGGAGAGCAGAATTTGCGTACCGTCCAAGACTTTTTGTCAACTGTAACCATAACCTTTCCCAAACCTTTAACATAATGTAAACCAAGCCGACCATTTTGTAAATCTGGTGAGATCCAAAATTTCCTACTACATGTTTTTTTTGTCTTTCATGGAAATAGTAGTGCCATAAATTCTAGCCGCATCTTGGTTGGGAGACTGGCATCTCTACAAGTTTGACCCCAACCAATCATCATTCACGTCCTTGCGTGTCACTGAGGAAGGAGGGTGGCTTTGTGGTTGAAATGTTTACAGTCACTCCTGACGGAGCCTTTGACACGGGGACCCCCTGAGCCCTTGGGCCCCCGGGATCTGTGCTGGGTAGGCCAATTCAATAATCCTTCCATGATACGCTGTTATTGTAAAAAAAAAAAAAAAAAAAAAAAATTGATTATAGCCGCTTCAAGGTCAGGGAAAGATAGTGGTTTCAGTTAAATATCAAGTGAGCACATCCCGCAAGACAAGACCAAGACCTTCCCCCCTTAACAAAATTACAGTGAGTGCTTAAACATAACCATTAACGGCTGCTATGAACAAATATCGTAGGAAAAACCAATGAAATGTATTGAAGAGTCTATGGATATGCTCAGTTTCAACATTTTGAAACCTGCCAGATGTGTTCATTAACAACATTTTCTTATTGTGTTGATAAAACGTCTGGGTTTTCTCAATGCTCTGAGCAGCTGAAATTAAGCTGATACAGATCCCAGTACACTGAAGCTGAATTGCATTCTCCTCCATTAGGAGAGCACATAACACTATTACTATCAGCATGGCCAGCACTAGTAGGGGTAAGTGAGAAAACATGTCTTCAACTGATCTGTCCCAAGTCTGACAACATTATACTCGGCTTATAGTCTTCACCAAGAAATTTCCACACACTCCAAGTCTGTGTCTTTTTTCTCTGTGGCCTGTGTTGTAATAGATGAAAAGATAACACACTGTACATAAGATCTGGTCATTCTCTGTTTAGCAGCTCACACCTCTCACATACCGTCTCTCCGCAAGTATTAGTGACTTGTCTGTTTCCTTACTGAAGGTAATTATCATCTCCAGTATCTTTCTCATCTCCACCATGAAGACGCTGGCTCTGTCTGTGCTTCTTTGCACCATGCTGGCTCTGGTCAGAGCTACTTGTAAGTGTTAATCCCGATGCCTTGGGTTTGTTTCTGTGCGTATGATGTGTATGGATCCAAAGCAATGTATCATGGAGACAAGCAGATGGGAGCCTCACCACAATGCCATCGCAAGCGCTGACTAATCCTGATACACTGCCTTTCTTTCTCCTCTATTTCCATTCAGCACCGCCGGTCAAGCAATTGGCAACAGGCTGCCCCGTCGGTTGGACGAGGGGCCTTTATCACTGTTTCCGCTACGTTCACAATCCGCTGAACTGGGCTGCAGCTGAGGTAATGAGGATAATCTGGATTCAGTGTAAAATGCTTCCACGTTTCTTTTTTTCCCCCATTCTATAAGTTGTAAGTAATTTTTTCTGTTGCAATTCCACTTTATCTCCACTATAGAAACACTGTCAGGCCTTGGGGGGAAACCTTGCATCTGTGCACAACCCTTCTGATCAAACGACCATTCAGAGGATGATATTAAGGCTCACTCGTGCCTATGGACCTGCATGGCTCGGAGGCAGCAACTGCCAAAATGTATATTATCTTTTCATTTATGTCATTCAAATATGATTTATTTATTTATTTATTTATTCATACGGTTTTCAATTCTTGTGTCTTTTAGGACGATGTTTGGTTGTGGAGTGATGGTTCAGTTTTCAGATATAGGCACTGTTACAAATTTGACAACGGTGGGGGCAAGCAGCACTGTTTGCAGATGAACTACGGACGTAAGTCACATAACGTGCTTCAGAGAAACCAGGCAGGCGAAGTGAAAAGTGCGCAGAGAATTCTCAAAAAGAAAATGATGAAAATGATGAATGACTGACAAACCAACAAAAAGTGTCTTTCTGAGTCAAGTATTCCTGGCTTTCAACAAATCAATTAAAAGTCAGCAATGCACATTATTACACTATTTAACGTGTCATTTACGGTAATGACTGTACTGTACATAGTTTTAACAATGTTTTATTCATTTAGTTATTTATTTTATGAATATACAGTATATCACAATTAGTGATGTGATGATAGCAGCCAAAAGTTTACCTTTAGCTGTGCTTGGCATTGCAGTGCAGGGCAGGTACATTGCTACACAGGATAAATTGTTGCCTTTGAGCAGTTTCAACTTATTGGTTCTGTGGCATTTTACTGACTCCGTTTTCTTATTACTTACAGCTAACAAGTGCTGGGATGATCTGCAGTGTTCTGATAGACGTCCATTTGTCTGCGCCAAAAAACTTTGAATGCACTGGGGCTGATACAGAGGCATGAAGTACCTGTCCCATGCACGAACACTGGTGGATGTCTGTGTTTACGGTCGCAAACTCTTGTCTTTATATCATCACTCTCACGTATAACATAAATGATTTATGTTTCGTTTTACATCTTTACTTTCTTTACTATCGCTGTAGTGCTATTTAAGGAACGAAGTGAAAAGTGACATAAACAGGATCTGGACTGTCTCTTAAGGCCTTGTGTCTTTGATGAGAGCAGAATGATTGTGTTATGTGAACAATGCTTTTAGCGCAGCCTTATGCTGCAGAGCGAACTGTTTTTCTTACTGCATCAATAAAAGGCTCAAGCAACAAAACAAGCTGCTTCGTGAATCTGTGTTAAATCTACTGTTATTAGGGGTTTGTACTCTTGCATGTCAAGATACAGGTGTTTCACTGTCCTACCATTTGCCATTCATGTTACAACATCCAAACTTTGCATGGACCTTCCTGTTTACAACAAAGTGTCACAGGACATTTGGATAGTCTTAACAGTGACTGCTTAATCGGAGCAAACTGGAAATGATTGAAATGAAAATGTGTCACCATTTGAAAAGCAGGTACAGCATTAGATGCTCACACTCTGACATATATATATACGTACATACACAACACTGACATATATACGTATCCAGCAGGTACAGAGCAACATTATCAATCATTTGGAGTCTGGTTTGTGACCAAATGATGAATGTAAGGCCAATATACACTGTCCTTTTAGCTCTGTTTTTGGTCTCTACCATCTCCTGGCACCTCTTTAGCTTTGTTTAATGCTCCGCACTGTGCTCACTAGCTAGTGCCTAAATGCGCCTGCTGTTTGCCGGTGAGCGGCTAGTGTACAGTGGGTTTTAAGAGCTTTTTCTCTGAAAACTGCTGCCTGCTGCGACTGGAAGCGACGCTACGAGAGCAGTGAGAGTCAACCGAAGCAGTAGAGTTGCAGGCCGGACAGCTAAACAATGAGCTGACCTGCACCTTTCAAGCATGTCGTACAATATGTCCTTCCTCAACAGCCTGCTTTAACTGACACAGATGAAATTCTGGAAGTAAAACAGTAAAACACCACTGATACATTGTTCTTGCCTTATAAGGAAAATTATATCGCCCGACATCTTTCCTCTGATGAGTATCACCAATCTATGATTTTTTTTCTGTCAACGTTCAGTGTCAGTTCAGGGAGCAGTCTGTCCCTCATGTAGTGAGGCAGAAAGTAAGGATGTGGAGGTCAGGGGGGCGGATGGACGTATAGTGAGACTTTCATGCAGGAGAGCAGAATTTGCGTACCGCCCAAGTCTTTTTGTCAACTGTAACCATAACCTTTCCCAAACCTTTAACATAATGTAAACCAAGCCGACCATTTTGTAAATCTGGTGAGATCCAAAATTTCCTACTACATGTTTTTTTTGTCTTTCATGGAAATAGTAGTGCCATAAATTCTAGCCGCATCTTGGTTGGGAGACTGGCATCTCTACAAGTTTGACCCCAACCAATCATCATTCACGTCCTTGCGTGTCACTGAGGAAGGAGGGTGGCTTTGTGGTTGAAATGTTTACAGTCACTCCTGACGGAGCCTTTGACACGGGGACCCCCTGAGCCCTTGGGCCCCCGGGATCTGTGCTGGGTAGGCCAATTCAATAATCCTTCCATGATACGCTGTTATTGTAAAAAAAAAAAAAAAAAAAAAAAATTGATTATAGCCGCTTCAAGGTCAGGGAAAGATAGTGGTTTCAGTTAAATATCAAGTGAGCACATCCCGCAAGACAAGACCAAGACCTTCCCCCCTTAACAAAATTACAGTGAGTGCTTAAACATAACCATTAACGGCTGCTATGAACAAATATCGTAGGAAAACCAATGAAATGTATTGAAGAGTCTATGGATATGCTCAGTTTCAACATTTTGAAACCTGCCAGATGTGTTCATTAACAACATTTTCTTATTGTGTTGATAAAACGTCTGGGTTTTCTCAATGCTCTGAGCAGCTGAAATTAAGCTGATACAGATCCCAGTACACTGAAGCTGAATTGCATTCTCCTCCATTAGGAGAGCACATAACACTATTACTATCAGCATGGCCAGCACTAGTAGGGGTAAGTGAGAAAACATGTCTTCAACTGATCTGTCCCAAGTCTGACAACATTATACTCGGCTTATAGTCTTCACCAAGAAATTTCCACACACTCCACGTCTGTGTCTTTTTTCTCTGTGGCCTGTGTTGTAATAGATGAAAAGATAACACACTGTACATAAGACCTGGTCATTCTCTGTTTAGCAGCTCACACCTCTCACATACCGTCTCTCCGCAAGTATTAGTGACTTGTCTGTTTCCTTACTGAAGGTAATTATCATCTCCAGTATCTTTCTCATCTCCACCATGAAGACGCTGGCTCTGTCTGTGCTTCTTTGCACCATGCTGGCTCTGGTCAGAGCTACTTGTAAGTGTTAATCCCGATGCCTTGGGTTTGTTTCTGTGCGTATGATGTGTATGGATCCAAAGCAATGTATCATGGAGACAAGCAGATGGGAGCCTCACCACAATGCCATCGCAAGCGCTGACTAATCCTGATACACTGCCTTTCTTTCTCCTCTATTTCCATTCAGCACCGCCGGTCAAGCAATTGGCAACAGGCTGCCCCGTCGGTTGGACGAGGGGCCTTTATCACTGTTTCCACTACGTTCAAAGACGGCTGAACTGGGCTGCAGCTGAGGTAATGAGGATAATCTGGATTCAGTGTAAAATGCTTCCACGTTTCTTTTTTTTCCCCATTCTATAAGTTGTAAGTAATTTTTTCTGTTGCAATTCCACTTTATCTCCACTATAGAAATACTGTCAGGCCTTGGGGGGAAACCTTGCATCTGTGCACAACTATGATGATCAAATGACCATTGAGAGGATGATATTAAGGCTCACTCGTACCTATGAACCAGCATGGCTCGGAGGCAGCAACTGCCAAAATGTATATTATCTTTTCATTTATGTCATTCAAATATGATTTATTTATTTATTTATTTATTCATACGGTTTTCAATTCTTGTGTCTTTTAGGACGATGTTTGGTTGTGGAGTGATGGTTCAGTTTTCAGTTATAGGTTCTGTTACAAATTTGACAACACTGGGGGCAAGCAGCACTGTTTGCAGATGAACTACGGAAGTAAGTCACATAACGTGCTTCAGAGAAACCAGGCAGGCGAAGTGAAAAGTGCGCAGAGAATTCTCAAAAAGAAAATGATGAAAATGATGAATGACTGACAAACCAACAAAAAGTGTCTTTCTGAGTCAAGTATTCCTGGCTTTCAACAAATCAATTAAAAGTCAGCAATGCACATTATTACACTATTTAACGTGTCATTTACGGTAATGACTGTACTGTACATAGTTTTAACAATGTTTTATTCATTTAGTTATTTATTTTATGAATATACAGTATATCACAATTAGTGATGTGATGATAGCAGCCAAAAGTTTACCTTTAGCTGTGCTTGGCATTGCAGTGCAGGGCAGGTACATTGCTACACAGGATAAATTGTTGCCTTTGAGCAGTTTCAACTTATTGGTTCTGTGGCATTTTACTGACTCCGTTTTCTTATTACTTACAGCTAACAAGTGCTGGGATGATCTGCAGTGTTCTGATAGACTTCCATTTGTCTGCGCCAAAAAACTTTGAATTCACTGGGGCTGATACAGAGGCATGAAGTACCTGTCCCATGCACGAACACTGGTGGATGTCTGTGTTTACGGTCGCAAACTCTTGTCTTTATATCATCACTCTCACGTATAACATAAATGATTTATGTTTCGTTTTACATCTTTACTTTCTTTACTATCGCTGTAGTGCTATTTAAGGAACGAAGTGAAAAGTGACATAAACAGGATCTGGACTGTCTCTTAAGGCCTTGTGTCTTTGATGAGAGCAGAATGAGTGTGTTATGTGAACAATGCTTTTAGCGCAGCCTTATGCTGCAGAGCGAACTGTTTTTCTTACTGCATCAATAAAAGGCTCAAGCAACAAAACAAGCTGCTTCGTGAATCTGTGTTAAATCTACTGTTATTAGGGGTTTGTACTCTTGCATGTCAAGATACAGGTGTTTCACTGTCCTACCATTTGCCATTCATGTTACAACATCCAAACTTTGCATGGACCTTCCTGTTTACAACAAAGTGTCACAGGACATTTGGATAGTCTTAACAGTGACTGCTTAATCGGAGCAAACTGGAAATGATTGAAATGAAAATGTGTCACCATTTGAAAAGCAGCTACAGCATTAGATGCTCTATGTTGCATGTTTGGGTTTGAACAGAACTCTCAGATCTTCAGGAATTTGATTGTTTTCACAAACTTACTTTCCAATACAGAAGAAGAATAATTTCAAATGGAGTGTACTATATATCCCCCAGTGTTCAAATACAAAATGAGCAATAATTGGTTCATACACCATATTATTACTACACTAAAATTGTAGGAAGAACTTAAAAATGATAAAGAAATTGTTTAATTTGAGACGCAACAAATAGAACTGTTCCTTTTCATTCATTTCATTTCCTATAAAACAGAAATCCAAATAAATATAATACAGATTTGTTTGGCTGAATTTCTCTGCTACCATCTGGTCATAGAGTTTGACACACAAGGGAAATTTATGTCCTGTCCAGCGCCGGTCTGACATATCATTTATTCGGAGGTGTTTTGACGCCAATAAAATCCGGCCCCGATCTCGCTGCTCTCAGTCTTCGGGCACCCTTCACCTGTAGACTTCCATCTGTGGGAAAAGGCCTAATTTGACAGACTTTCCAACTTCACATTGAGCAAAATGAGTCAGACCCTCGAGGTTTATAGTCACACGGTAACCTGTAAGTTATAGTTATCATTGACAAATGATCTTCTTCACCCTTGCACTGCGTTCATCACTCTTTTTACTTTACATGGTCGGAGGTCAAAGTGCTCCGTGCTTTTCACGAAAATCATTTTCAGTACAGTTCCGGGTGACTGACTTCCTCACAGTCCTTCCACAGGACCTTTTTCTTCCTCACAGGCCTCTTCTGGATCTCAGTTGTGCTGCTGCTGGAGTTGCCCACACTGCTGGCTCTCTTCATCTGGTAAACCACATTAGCTGCATCATCAGAGAGAGTCTGCAGGGAAAAGTGCGGATTAATCTGTGTGTGAGGGATCCCATCTGTGAGCTGTACGATGTTGCTCACAGTTTGATATGATTGTCCCCTTTCAGAATTAAATGCCTTGTTTAAAAGGAACTTTTAACATTTAATGGTTCAGATCAAAGGAGACTATAATGTTTATATTATACAAATATAAAATATATATTTAAATCAATTATAAATACAATATTTTTCTTTTTATCTTGGAGAATACCTAAACCCATTTTGGGAATATTAGGTATGTGTAAAAGAATGCATTGTGCACAATTTCTCGTGAGTCAAACTTATACCTACAGATTGCTCCACCCACAGACAATATATCATTTGGAGTTTATATGTGTATATGTCATTATATGTATTTTTGCAGCAATTGCACATTGCATTCAAGAGTCAAGGCAGTTTATGTGAATCGGGCCATGGCTACAACAGTTGGAAAAGTAGCCACAGGAAAATTGGATAACAAAAAACGAATGAATGGTTTGACGTTTTGGGGAAGGCGTTTATTGGATGAAAAGCTTGATATCAAACTCGTACCTGTTAAATATTCAACTACAGCCAGTAGCCTGTTAGCGTAGCTTAGAATCAGTACTGGAAAAGGGGTCAGGGGCTAGCCTCGTTCTTGTTCTATGACTTCAGTTTTTGTTTGGATTAAACAAACGAGATATAACAGCTGTTATATCAAGCTGTTTCCCCCTGTTTCCAGTCTTTATGCTAAGCTAAGCTAACCAGCTGCTCGCCGTAGCTTCATATTTAACATGGAGTCTGGAGTTTTATCGATCTTTTCGTATTTCTTTTCAAGTCATATTACTCGTTAAAATGAGTTTGTGGGGGCCCCTTAATTCAGTGAAGCGTGGAAGGCATTTTTAGGAGAGTGTGATAAAAACTGTTAATTAAAAATAGCACAAATGTGTCTGTGCAGAAGGAAAGGCTGGTGCTATTGTGCCCAGATCTGCACTAGAAGCTAATCACTTGTTCCATGGATCGTGGCCTAATTTCCCACCAAATTTAACTGAAATCTGTCTGTAGTTTTTTTAGATATTCTGCTCAAACAGGACTAAAAACATAACCTCAGAGGTACTTATGAAATTAGATAAATATGGTGAAACTGCTGATAACACACATAACCCTCGAGTCGTCAGTTTATAGGGTGAACACCTCCAATCTCAAATATGAATTATATGCCTTTGTTGCTAAATTAAGCGTATGGTTACCTGAGACTCTGTGGTGATGTCATCACAGATTGTTGTCATGGTGTCCATCCAGTTGCCGTAGATACTCTCTATCTTCTGGGTTGGCCTGTGCTTACTTCGGGGCAGAAAGGGGAAGTTCTCGCAAGAAGAACCCGCTCAATAGACACACAGATGCACACAAACACTCTCATCTGAACCACCAGACCTGCATATCTAACTGCAACTCTTATCTTAACTTCAAACCTAACCTAATTCTACCCTTAACCCTTAAGATCAAGTCTGAATCCAAGATAAACGGTTAAAGTAATGGTGAGGAGGACACTGGAAGTGAGTCCCCCACAATGCGAGTAGCTTGCCAGGCTCGCACATGCACACACTCACAGACATGCAGAGTCATAGCACCCATAAACTGGGTCTGCTAACAGGTCTAACTTTATGCCAATGGCACAAATGTAGACCTGTTAGTCGACATAGCCGGCACCTGCTAGCCGGCAGAAATCTAGGTCCCCCGCATCGCCATTATGCCAAGGGCATAAATCTAAATCTACGGCATGTGAGTAGGAAGCTCATATCAGCTAATATCTGTACACACACGTGTTCACTTTATTACAGTGACAACTTTACTGCTGTTGTTGTCCTTTTGTTTAACCAGGGAGATTAAAATCTCTTTTTAAAGAGACACCTGGCCAAGAGGGTAGCATAAAAGTCGTTGTTACAACATGGTGTCACAGACCATGAGAAAACACATAACATCCCGCTGAAATGTGATAAAAGTATACGAATACCTAGTTAAGATGAAATAAAAGGGAAAAGACAAAATCCAATTAAGATGCAGAAAACAGCCATGATTCTCAAAATCATCTGAAATTAAGTAAGAACAATAAATTTCAAGGCAAACACAGTCTTAATTTTCTAATATTGTTTGTTATTATATGTATTCTGTGATATAATCTCAACATTTATGATCTTAATCTTCGTCGTGATTTATAAAGAACATCTAGAAAGCTGTGTAGATGGGAAACAGTGGGCTGGTGATAACAAGAACAAGTGATTTTAAACAATATACCCATAGCAACATACTGTCAGGGCCTTGATGTCCCACTGTTCCATCACCTTGTCTGTTTTTTCCCGTGTCTTACTGTCAGTTCAGAGGTCAGACACTCATACCTGATTTGTTGAAGCAGGTCTTGCTGTGCTTTTAGCTCCCTCTGCGCTTCCTGCACTCGACCCTCCATGGTTAAACTGGCACAGAGCTGGGCACAGTGGACGCCAAGCACCGCCATGTTGAAACTACCCGCCCAAATCCGACTTCAGACAGACAGAGGAGATGAAATAAAGACAGATAAATTATCGCTAACTAGCAGGTCGAGTTTTCAATAGTGATATTAAAATGATGATATTTAAAGTTCTCTAATGCACCGGTGTTCGATACCCTTTGGTGCAGAGGACACAATCGGGTCGACACCACAGAAGTAGTGTAAGTTCTAGTATCCAGCCGTAGAGTGTTTGTTTTACCTGCAAGAGGTCACTGGTCGCCGTTCGGTGAGGATGCGAGTGACGCTTTGTTGGTCTCTGGTCTTGAAGCTCAGCTGGAGTTGAAATGGGAGTGTGTCCTTCTGGAGGAAAACTAACGCGCACAAAGACATAGACCCACATACACATAAGTATAACATAACAGTTTGCTTATACTTTTTTTTACACCATACTTTTACACTTCAAATTGTTATTTTTTTTTCTGTTTCATCACCACGTCCCCGCAGTGCCGAGTCCCCGCAGTGCGCTGCCAGGTCACGCTCCCCCACAGTGTGATTTCATAATGCTGATTTGGTTGATTTGTTGTTTTGTCGAGTATACCACCGCTCTTACCCTCCATAAACTCTGGTTTGACATCAAACTGGAAGGTGATCTCTAGCTCCTTGGTGACATTCCCTATCTCTCTCACCAGTTTGTGATTGTTTTCATCCTCATAGGGGAAATACCTTGAAAGAAAGAGAAAGCAGAGAATTTAAAATCGACATAAAAAGAGCTACGCTTCTCAGGTAAACATGCAGATGAATGGGAATGAGTTGAATATTGTATGGATATGGAAAGTGAGAAATTGGCAACAGACAGGAAGTTAATTAGTATTTTGGCACGTTTAAACTGAACGTACACCATGTTATATGCATTAGACTGCTGAATGGTGAAGGCTAACCTGTGGGCACGGATCCTTCTGGGTGTCTATCTTATCACCATTGGCAGATTTACAGACACAACAACCGGGAAAGTTCTCGTTAGTGTATTTTAAGCGTCGGACACCACTCACGTTCCTTTGGAGGCAAGCAATGTTGCCGTGACTCCTGTTGCTAGGACGTTGTCCATGGAGGCCAACTGGATCTCTGTTGCAACGGTGCCAATGCTCACGATGTTCACCTGTGCAGGAGAAGGGAGTTTAAAAAATGAACGAGGAGACTGAATTTCATTGATAATGAAAATAAAATTGTTCCCTATGATATATTCATCAATTTCTTTCTTTCTCTCTTTTTTTTTTTAAATGTCAGTCTTTGCAAGTTGATATTCATTGCTTATCAAACTAGAACCAGTAGCTGCAATCTCGAAGTATCTTTAATTTGTTAGATTTGTTAGCTTGTTTCTTGAGATTTCGCTGATGTGAACACAATATTAAGTGCAGCCAGGCATTAAAACAACAATGATTTAAAAGAAAAAAAGAAAAAAAAAAAAGAACTTTTACTTCTACTTGAGTAATAATTCAAGTCAAGTAATGGTTACATCAGGATGATGATGATGTTCCATTGATTCGGACAATTACTTGCATTTAGACGTGTTCCTTATTGCCACTTGTTCTTGTGTGAATGTCTGTGCGTTTCTCACCCTTCCCCCAGTGGTGTCTGCCAGTCTCCCAACATCAGCCAAGCGACAGTCTGTCCCTTCAAAGCTCATTACTGATATTATGACTCTGGAAGAGGAAAAGAAAGAGAAGATGCTTCATTTTATGTTTAATTTCTTCTTATTTTCTATTTTAACTTTTGCTTTAGCGAGATTCAATCTTTGTGACACGTGCGTGTGTTTGTGTCCTCACCCACTCCCCACAGCCTGAAGAGCCAGCTGTCTGTAGAAGTACGGCTCATGGGTAGAAGAGGACAGAGAGGGTGTTTGCTCCATCTCACCCAGTCCAATGTTGGCTCTGCCATCGGTACACAAAATCACCTGCACGACAAGATCAGGGACTCCATTAAATCATCGTAAAGATGGGATGGGGGACGCAGCAGTTCAGTGGCCTCAGTATGAAATGTGAGATCCATTGTTTGAGAGAGTAAAGTGTTTCTAAAATAAGAAAAATAACCAAACATTTTTTTAAGAATTGTAGTACTCCAAGCACCATACCAGTGCTTTTAGATCATTTCAGCCTTGTATTGTGTTAACTTTACATATATATTGTGTTTTTACTCTATATAACTGACGGCCATTTTCAGCAGCACTACCGTACTTTTTTTATTTTCATACCTCACTAGCATAAATGGAAACCAGGCGGCTGCCTGAATGGTACAGCACTGTTAGAGGTCGAAAAACCTCGAAGCTTCTCATCTAACTCTCAGCAGCAGGAGGGAATAACGTCGCACTGTTCCGTTAAGGTCCTTCAGACTCGCTCACCTTTGACCCAGGGTACCTTGAGGCCATGGCAACCGAGGCTAACACTGCAGGGCCGAGACACGTTGCCCCGTGTTCCCTGAGGCTGGATTATACAGAAATATTAAAAACAGAGATTAAATTTATGTAAGGCAGGGAAAAGTCTTTAACCTTCCACACGTAAACACACTATCTTCACTTACTCTTTCACTCTTTTTAGTAGTTGCTGGAACGTCTCAGCAATACAGTGTGGGATCCTGTAAGATGCCCCCTGTTTCCATATATGGTCATAGTCAACCAATGCCCAATCCCTGAGAGTGAGGGGGGTACTAGTACCATCACCATATATTACAACCTGTAAAAGAAAAAAAACAATTGGATGAGAATAAGGTCAGGGAATCATGGGAATTTGAGTACGGCATTAGACTTTTCAAAAAGGATGATCAAACCTAAAGTAAAAAAAAAAAAAAAAACCTTCAAAAAACATTTGATATTTTATTTACATTTTCACAAAAATGACAATAAAAGTATTTGGACACGTTGCTTTATTTACCTCCTTTCAGAGGAAAAAAATCTGCTGTCACTTATGAAAAAAAAAAAAAAAAGGAGAAGAAGCAACTTCCGTAGAGGGTAATAGTTAATCGCCGTAAACAGGAAGTCTTCGCTTGTTTGTGTTGCAGCATGATGAGTTGAGCATTTTCAAATTAGTGCCGACTTAGCCTGTCAACCACCTGACATCCAGAAAAAACCAACACCAGTGGATGTTTGAAACTCTAGTCTACGAAGTATGAATAATAAAAATCTAATTGTAAAACTATCTTTCTTTTTGTCTTGGCTTTATCGCTCAGCTCCCCTGTCTTTTAGAAAAGTATTTCTTTTTATATGTTCTTAGATTGAGGTAATGCTCTGGCTTTCACCTCAACCTGTGGGAAATTATCATGACCTCTGGAAGATGGCTAAAACTCCAGCATTCTCACTCCTGCCAATGTAAATCCCTTAGTTCAACCTCATATATATTTATAAGTGCAGTTCAACAGGAGACTAATTTTTCCCCACTATTGGAAGCAAAAGCATCCAATATCTCACAAGAAAAGAGCAAAACATTTTGAAAAAAAAGTCAAAATTAAATATATTTTCTTCCCTTTTATGTCCCTTTAATCATCCTGTGAACCCTCACTTGGTTGGGAACCACTGCTCTATGAAGACCGGAGTGAGCCCATGAAATAATTAAATACCTTTTCATCATTAATTAGCAGAAATTGAATAAAATAAAACACAAGCAAAATTATACATATGAAAATCAATAAATTAGATACATTTGCAAATAAAATATGCATCAAAATGAGGGGAAAAAAGCAAAGACAGTGGCCTACAAGGAACATTACAATTGTAATTAATAATTCTTCTTTCTTATTCTGTCTTAGAATTATAAATTGATAATTTAATTTTAAAATGGAGAAGTTTACTTTCTCCTACCTCATCACCGAATGTCACCAGTGCCACTCTCCTGTGGGGGGACTGCTGCAGCATGGATGATAGCGCCCTCCGGAGGGCGTCCTGGATACCCTGCGACAACAGAACAGAACAGCAGCAGCGGTCTTTTAGCGAAATATGTTTTCAATACCACCACAGGCACAACGTGTCAATACTACAGTCAGATGAAATGTATACAGATTCGGTTTCACGCATTCGCTCTGGTGAACGGGATAGACCTGGACCGACAAACACATCTCACCTGTAGCCTGGATATGTATGCTGGAGATCCACTGCTTGATGTAACCTGAAGGGAAGAAAATATGTTAGGAAGAGTGACATACCCATTTACATATAATGATTTGTGTGGTTAGCTTCACATATTCACACTTCCTTTTCTTGTAGTGTTGGCTGATGAAGTTCCTGAAGGTAGCGCTCGAAAGGTTTTCTCTGCAAATGTACGTTTTAAAACCTAAACTGCTATTTTTTTAGATTAAGATTTTGTGTAAAAAAAAAAAAAACATATCAAAAGGCTGACACAACAACAAAGTGCTAAAAAAATTCAAACCACTCTTCCCCCACATGTTTTGCTTGACAAAAAGCAGTGTTTGGCTGTGGTCTCTTGTCATGCTTCAGATGTTTATTGTTCACCTTGTTTGTCAGCAGTTCCACCGAGGCGAGACTTTCCCTCTAAAGCGCCCACACGGTGTCATTTAAATAATCGTTTAAATCCGTTTTTCGAGGCCCAAAGAGTTCTATCTTAATAATGTTTCACAAGAAAAGACCCATGTTAGAGGTGATGCCAAAAAATTAAACTAAATTAAAGCTTGTTTTTTTCTTAATCACCTGACGACCCCGCAGATTTATCTTGTGGCCCTTTGGAGGGGCCTGACTCCTGGGTTGGGAACCACTGTGTTAAACTACCTAACAGTATATAAAGTAGTTAAGATTTGCTCAAGCTTTAATAGCTACAACAGAAAGAAACTGCTTATGCATTAATACATCAGTATTAACAATCTAATTGTGTCAAATATAATAATATGGAGGGGTACTTTTTCTGATAATACAAATAAATGCAGTAATTTTGTATTTTTATGTACTGGTACTTTTACTGGACTAAAAGATCTGACTACGTCTCCCACCACTGCTTTTACACACACTCACCTCTGTTGTGACGCTCATGCTGCCAGAAATGTCCACACAGAACACCACCAGCGTGTCCTCCAGGTTCTGGTAGTCGTCGTCGCTCTGGCTCGGCAGGTAAACGTCGTCACTGCGCACACCTGCGCGCTGACCAATACACACTCCCTTCAGACTGTCGTCGACACGGTTTTCACATCCACAAAACTCACACACCCACACCTGAGCAAGAGGATGAAGAGAAGAAATATTCCATTTTTTCATTTTATCTCACCGCTCATTTGTTTTATAACCACCTTTGTTGCACTGATACAAAGAGTAAAAAAACAACAACAAAAAAAGGTAAAAAAACAAAAATCTTTACTGTTGAAGAGAGAAAGAAAAGCAAAACAATAGGAAAGATTTAGAGAAATCACACATCGACAAAAACGAATGAACCGTGTGACTGAAGTGATGAATGGGGTGAAATAAATTACCACTCACGTTCCTCTGTATAGAACTCAGACACGACAAGGCGGCACTACATTTCCCACAAATCACTGGGCTCTGAAAAGTCTCCATGCCTGTGCCTGTTTAGAGAGGGAGACAAAGGAGGTAAAAAGAAATTTAAAAAAAAAAAAAAGAAAAGGAACAGGTGTGTTTCTTTGTGCGTATGTGTGTGTTAATCTGACCTTGTCTGATGCTGACCAGTTTTCCAACGCTGAGCGAGATGACGTTGACGTTGGCTTCCAGCCTGCTTTCTCCTTTCTGCCTGCCACCTGCTGAAACACCAAACAGTGACTACAACTTCTGATTCATTCTTGATTCATGTAGAGAGGGTGGGCGGGGCGGGGACAAAACTCACCTCTGGGTGGGACAGGAGGGGGCAACGAGAGAGGACTGAATGGAGGCTGAAAGGAGTGAAGAGGGGGTAGAGGGAGGGAAGTAGGCTGACTTTTTTTGAAACGGCGAGGAGGCAGCGGTGGTGGATCGGGACCTGGAAAAAGAAAAAAAAAAGGAACATGAAGAAAAGAAAGGCCGTGATGTGTGTCCTGTTTTGACATCGATAAAAATTCAAATAAAGATCAAAAATACAGCTGTGTCTTTTTGCCCGGGACATATAGCCTCAGTTTTTTCAGCACAACATCATGTATGTAGCAACCAGGTGCATACAAGAGCCATTTACAGGGTTCTTGTTTTGAAATAAATCAGCTGGAAACATTAAAAAGTCAGCCGCAGACAGTGATTTGAGCCAACTCACATGGCTAACGTTAACTGGCTAGCCGGTTCCATATTACACGCTAGCTCCAGGCGAGATCAAGCGGGCTGAAAAACTGTCGCCGCGCATAATTGTGTGATAGTTGGGAAAGGCGGTGAGACAGAGCCACAATGATCTCGTGAAACAAACAAAAACTATTACATCTTTGGAAAATTTTTTTTTTTTTTTTTTTGCTCGGTGAAAAGTCCTAGTATTTCGCATCGTGTCCGGATGGTGCGGAAATACGTGAAGCACATGTATTTCTTGTACTACTAACTGTAAAAAAACCCCTCTATACTATGACACTTGTACACAGTGCGTAGGTTCAAAGTTTGGAACTGGGACACAGTGTGGCATGATAGGATGTCACAAAGAAAGCTAAACAGATGATCCAGGTTTATTTTGAAAATGGACAGAAACTGGGTGATTTTTAGTGTCATTTGCACCACTGTTGCTCTTTTGAATGGTTAATCTTGGCGACTGGAATTCACCTAGGTTTGTCTTTTCCTTTGTATAATTACATTGACCTGACAGCCGGCGCCAGTCTGTGTGCAAACTTTCCCTGCTATCTTTACATCTCCTTCACTGTGCTTCTCTGTCTCTTTCACTTGCAACCATGCCCACACACTCACTCACTCACTCTCTCACACACACACACACACACACACACACACACACACACACACACACACACACACACACACACACACACACACACACACACCCACACACTCACACACAGACGTTACTGCTTAATATGCTTTCCTGTTATTTCAGTGCAGCACTCTTGAGAATATAATGAACTTCACACAGAAAAACGACGGTTTAGATACATTGACCTTTATAAATTCTCTGTGTGTGTGTGTGTGTGTGAGTGAGAGAGAGAAAGAGAGAGAGAGAGAGAGAGTGTGAATTACCTTCTGGCTGTTTATCAGCCACTACGTTGTCATACTCATTCTCAATGAGGGAAACACCTGTGGATGCTGTGAAAATTACTTCATTAAGACATGTCTATGGTGCTAAAACACTAAATTAAGCCACAGTAAATTAAATGGAACATATAATCAAATTAAATACACATTATTTTGGTTATTGCCTAACACTTCATAGGTTTTTTTTTTGTATGGTGATCAATTAATCCAAGGTAAAGGGATGTTAACCAGTTGAAATGATCTTACTATCTCTCCATCTAACTCAGGAGGCACAATCTTATTTTGAAATAAAGGTAACGTGATTGGAGAGTCGAAGGCGTGATCAGCCAAACGATTAGCTCGCACAGATTGTACGTAAACAAGGAAAGAAACAAAGATTTATGATGCGACACAAGTCGCCGCACAGTAAAAGATTTAAGTTTAATATCACACTGGCACGATAATAAAAACACACAAGCAACAAAATAGAGTTAACAAAAAAGGGAAGAGTTCAGAAAAGCGAGGGAATTAATATAAATATAAGTACTGAGGAGTTTTTTTTAAAAAAAATCTCTAAGTTCCAATGTTTAGGGGAAAAGACAGCAAAATTTCATTGAAACTTTCTTTAGAAATTTTTTATTTAATTTGTGATTATTACGTGGTATTTTTGAGAAATGGATTTTAATGCACTCACCTGGTCCTCCAGACCTCCAATTACATACAACATGGCTACAGGCGAACTCCATCCTGAGACACATAGAGACACAGAAACCTTTTGTTACTGTATCATTTCAAAGACTCTTTTACACTCCTATAAACTTGACGTTCAATCGTGACAGTATAGGCGTAAACTGAGTCAAATGAATAGAGGTGAAAAAGCGAGAAATATGAATTTAGTATGAGGGGAAAAAAAAGACAGATGAGCAATATGAAAACGGCAGATCAGCTTCCTGGCATTGTGGATACATTGTCACTGTGGTAAGCGAGGCGTTGATTTGGTTATTTTTCTTGTTAACAGGTGGCTGAGTAAAACCATGAAAGCAGACATTTCCTGTCTGAACAACTGTAAGTGGAAAATGAACAAATTGGAACATAATGGCCTGGTATGGGGGAAAAAAATTTCATTAACTAATTAGTAGATGGGCAGAAAATGAACAGGCAGCAACATATTATTCGATAATTGTTTTAATCCTTTTCAAGCAAAAATGCCAAACATTCGATGTGATGATTTGCTGATTTTTTTTTTTTTTTTCTATTTGATATCATTGTAGCTTATTTGCTTTCTTGCCAAGAGTCTGTATGGTAAATATGAAGCTACATCAAGCTTAGCTTAGCGCAAAGACTGTAAACGGGGGGAAGCCGCTAGCACCACTCTGCCCAACGGTGACAAAATCTGCCTAGCACCACCTCCTCTTCAAAGCTAACTGACTACACGTTGTTAAAGGACAAAACGGAGTTTTGCGGGGGTCGGGACCATTATATTTCCTGGAGCCTCTGCTTGTTGTCGGGCTACTGGTCCAGACCAAGCAATAGTTTGCAGATAACCCTGCATTAAAACCGCGATTCGTCGTCCCCCCCGGTTATCAGTTGCTAATCTAAGCTAACCATCGCCTAGCTGTTGCTATAGAGTATGATTAGCGTACAGACATGAGAGCGGTATCCGCCTTCTCTTCAGTAAATGAGCAAATTTCCCAAAATGTCAAACTTTTGCTTTAATACATTCAAAATTGCTTAAAAAAAGCATACGTTCATACAAATCCTCTACAGTCAACCAATTGAACTTGATTTATTATTAACTAAATCACATCCATTCTAGATTTTGATCTATATCCTATATTGTGAATTTTGCCCTGTAATAACGTACACTTCTCCTTAGTTCATATCCTGGGGATTTTAATTAGAAATTTAAACGCTGTGGGAAAAACCTGCAAAATTAGGGTATTTTGTTTTTTTCCCCACAGATATCTGTACTCCAAAAAGTACCAGGATTTGTTTTGATTTTGCGTAAATCAGTCATTTTAGAACAGCAGGTGTCACTTACTAAGAGTCAAATGGTGACTGTCTCACTTTGGACTTCACACACTGCTGTATATTAAATAGTTTGGTGAATATCAGATTAACTCCATCTGGTTCCTTGATGATGTTCAGTAGGGTAAAATATGTCAGTTATTAATAGAAAACGAGTCAATTCTTACTCTTTATAAAATTTTGAAACAGTGTAAATTTGCAAAATTGAAAATGCAAATGAAATGTACATTAGAAAAAACGGGTCGTTTCAAATCGGGTTCCACAGAGATCCTGACTTCACTGAGATACACATGCTCACTGTGTCTTTAATGTGACGGTTTAAAAAAAAAAAAAAAAAAAGCCAGTTGCAACATCTAATTCATCCATGATTTATCAGAGGGAACAGACATAAACACACATTACAACAAGAAAAGAATTACCTTTGCCGTGGTCTGTGTACAGTGAAGTCGCTAAAACCGAAAGCAAGCGTGTCTATCGCAGTAGGTTTATTTGATATGTGTCAGCGTGTGGGTGTGTTCAAAGTCTAACAAGAAACACAGCGTGTGTGTGACTTGTGTGTCAGGAAGTAGGGACAGGGTTGTTAGTTAAGAGAAAAATAGAGAAATGAAAGTTAAAAGGAAAAAAAAAAAGAGCTGAAAGAAAGAAGAAAGGGATATGAATCTACACTTCTGAACAAATGTGTCTGGGTGTATGTATGTGTTTGTCACAAGCTCTGATCCCAGCAGCAGCCATGGTGTCCGGTCTTGCTCAAGTGCCCGTGAGCCGGTTGTTGACCCCTGTCTGCTCACGGATCTCTGACCTCTCGGGTCAGATGCACATTCATCTGTGTAGACTGAAATGCTGCAAAAACCGTATGCACGAACACACACATGGTAAAAACAATTTTTAATTTATCAGTCACAGTTAATACCGTTTCATCAAGAAGCTGCTTTTAAATCATGTACCGTATGATTGTTATTTAAAAAGAATATTTCAGAAACCGGTATAGCTCACTGATTTTATCAGTATTAAAAGGAGCACTCCACTGATATTACACATGAAGATCTGGAGCTGGTTGCACCAGCTGTTCGTAAGTTCAAACTTTGCCTAGTTCTAATGCTAAAGTGTTCACTAAGAGAAAATTTTACACATGTGTAACTTACATCAGACTGCAACTCGTGAACTAGCTCTTACGCAGGTAAACGTTGGCTGCCAGGTGTTGTGTAGCTAACTGAACCAACATACAAAGCTAACAGGGAATGACAGTTGAAATTGTATGCAGTTTTCCCTCTCTAATCTCAAACATGGTAATGTTCAATAATGATGTAATTCTTGGAGATTTTAAATGACTTTTCACGCAAACAAGCACGTAGTACCTCAAAGTACGAAACATTATGCCAATAACCTTTCACTAAATAAGCAAATAACAGTCGGGTTAGCAAAAATCACACCACTCATTATAGACTGTACGAATACTTACTACTCTGAAACACACATTTCTCCATGTATGCAGACGTAAATAAAACAAAGTAATACCTACATTAACAAAAGATATATCTTTTGCCTCTAAAGCCGTAATTTTTTGGAAGTTGTGCTAGCTTGCGATGCTACCATGACTTCCTGTTTTACATGGCTGATTGCTCTTGACTTAACAACGCGACAGATGTTTCCTAGCAACCGATTTTCCACATTATCAAAGTCCTTACTGGCTCAAGATACTTCTTGAGCGTTAATGGTGCGACCTGATTTAGTAAATCACTAGTTTGGAATGAGTTAGTGGTCACTAAGAACTTAGGAGGGACGTTAACATTCAAACTTAGTAACACATCTATGAATAGTTGGTGCAACCCAATCCAGTTTACTTGTCATGTATAGTATTACTCAACCTGTGAAAACAGTCATATGACGTCTCTTGAAGAGTCTTTGTCAAGTGTAAGAAAATAACCCTGATGATGTCACAGTGATGTCATCAGGGTTAAATCTGGTTGAGCTCGGAGAGTAAAAATTTATGACGGAAAAGCTACGTTAAAAACAAGGCAATAGGAGTTTTGAGAGATTTGGGCAGGGAGGGACCAATGAAACATGCTATCGAGTTGCATTATGGGAAATGTAGACTTTCAGGTAACTTAAAAATGCAAAAGTCCCTCTCTAGAGCCAGTGTCTGGTTTGTCCGTTCTGGGCTACTGTGGAAACATGCCAGTGCAACATAGTGGGCTCCGTGGAAGAGGACTCCCTCCCTATGTAGATATGAAGTGCTCATTCTAAAGGTAAGAAAAACAGAACGATTCCTAGTTTCAGGTGATTAGTTAACTAATGAAAACAAATTTATGATTATCATATACAATTTTCTGCCAATAGATCCCCCTAAATCCTACACACTGTTTAGTAGTAGAGTAGTAACTGTGGAAATCCAGTCATTAGTATCTTCAAATGTTTCTATATTAACACCACTAACATAACTCCCTGTGTATTACTTGTTCTATATTGTATTTCATAAGTTGTGATAACGAATGTTCTTTTCATGATTCAACCACTTATACAAAACTGCTGTTCTAGTAGATTAATTTACCAGGTTTCAAGTCCTGGATTCATGGTATTTTTGAGCTTGTTAAACAAGTTTAAAGGACCATGCTGGTGTTTTGTTGTTGTTGTTGTTTTCAACCATTTACTAAAACTTGTTTACACTTTACATCATCGCTGATGATTTTCCAAAGCATATTGTCAGCTTTTAGATAGATTTTCTGTTTTCAGGTAATTGTCAATTCTGCAGTTTCTGTTCATTTACTGTAGATATCATATGTAAATTAGCTTGCAGAAAAAGGTAACCATCACAGTCAATTTTTAGTCACATTCATTTTTTTTTGCGCATGTTTTTGGGGATGATAGTGTTGTTCCGCTAGCATAAGTCTGGTGACGGCAAAAATCTGCTCAGATTGCTGCATTACTTCTGCCCTTCAAGGGACTCCAGCACGGCTCTCAGGATATTGGCTACAGCCACAGCACCGGGGTCGGGCAGGGTGACCCGCTCGGCTGCGATGTAGCTGGCCCGCCCCGCCCTCGCTGTGAGGTTACAGGTCGCCTCCGCCCCCAAAGCCGCTTTCTAGGAGGACAAGAGGGAAGAAAGGCAATTCAGGAAATTTATGAGCAAACGCACTGCAAACAAAGCCAGCCAGTGAATAAAATCTGATGACATTTGAGTAAAGCAAATGAGTGCACTCATCAAAGACAGTTATTCGTTAAAAAACAAAAAAAGCTAAGTCATCACTTGGTGGCACTGTAGGCAGCCGTACAATTAAAACCTATAACACATACAATTAGTTACTGTACCTGCACAGCAGCCTGTAGTATGGCCATCTCTCCACCAGGTGGCGCTGTGGTCAGCTTCATCAGTTCATCCACAGCAGGACACAAAGCATCCAACTAGAGAGGAAGAGAAACAGAAGCAGATAAATAAAGACAAAATGGCAGTTTAAAAAATATTTTCCTGCCGAGCACTGGCCAAATAACATATTCATATTTTTTTAATAATTTTTTTTAATTATTATTAACAATACTTTTCAAAATAGAAGTGATGCATGAAACGTTGCATAGAAATAAGAGAGTAACAATCTCACCATTGTTCTGTCTCCAGGGTCAGCGCCACCATATCTGGAAGACAGTTGACATTAGAGATCATTTAGATTAATTTGAGCTTTTTATTTATTCATTATTTTCACGATTGTTAAATCATTCAATTACCTCTATTGAGTAATTTTTTTATTAAATCAAATAAATTGTTGTTGTCCATTAAAATGAGAGAAAAGATATGACAAATACAATAGTTTGTTTGATGAACTATTAAGTATTTACTTTAGAATTATTTGAAACTGAGAAAAACATCCAATCCTCACTTTGAAAAGTCGCAAATATTTGAGAACTTTCCTGAAGAAATTTCTTCAACTCTTATTATAAATTTATTTGATTAATTTTGTGCCAAAACAATCAATTAATCCACTATCTGTTTCAGCACTTCTGGCATACTTTAATATTCATATTTTATTCAGTACCTCAAAATAGAATATATAGAGATGATGATGTATTTAAATAAATTCTAATCAAAGTATATATCAAATGTCAATGTACTGCCTCAGTTGAAGAAGAAAATCTGCTGCAACTCCTCCTTCTTTTACTAGGAAACCGCATAACCACACACGAATACAAAGAGCATAGACGCACGCAGACATGTAGGTAGAGTTTATCAAATGAATATAGACACACAAACAGCTCCGCACCTCCTCATGGCCTGTGTCCCAGCATGCATTGCCGTGGCCCAGGCTGCAGCGCCGCCCCGCCCCTCGTTCACACGAGCAGCCGCGGCAGTCAGGAATAGGCTGTACAACTGAAAGACATGTGAAGGCGAGTGTGTGTTTGTGTGGGTAAATCCAGTGCAAGCTGTTAAAAACTCTTTATGTAAAAAAATGTGAAATCTTAATAATCAAATAAAGTGGAAGACCTACAGCTCCTGAGGACCCCCCCATCTTCTCCTGCACCAATCCAGCGAGGACTGATAAGAGTTTCCCAGGGCAACCAGGGACCACATGATCCTGGAGCCACTCCTGAATGGCTGAGTGAACATTTTCAAAATTATAAAAGCCTTTAAATATTTCAATTTCAAATAAACATTTCTTTTTTTTTTTTTTTTAAAACAACCTTTTATCCATTTACAGTGTCTTTACATTGTATGCAGTTTCACTTTTCTATTCTCATTATGCTGCTGTTGATACTAAAGACAGTTTCCTACCTCTAGCAGCCTGTGCATGAGTGTTCCCACAGTCTCCGTCCCCGGCAGCGCGGTCCAGGGAGTTCAGTTCTTCCTGTTTTTCCAGCAGTGTGGAACAAACCCTCTCTAATGCTTTACGCATCACAGGACTCAGAGGTCCTGGCCACAAAAAAACAAAACAAAACAAAACAAAACAAAATTTTTTTTTTTGTCATTTAATAACAACACATGATGCTTTCCACAGAGTGACAGGAAATGATAAATGAGCTTAAGATAAGACGCGGCAACCTGCATGGCTGTATGCAAAGGCAGACAGGGAACTTAAACAAGCTGCGGTTCCTCTAATGGCCACCGAGATTGTATTGAAGTAGATAATAAAAACTTCCTCTTTCAAAAGTCAGTACATTGTTTTGCAATTTGAGTTTTGATTGATGAGATTTTTAATTCCCATAATGATTTAAAAAATATACATCTTTTACTTACTAATTAAGAATCATTGTTGTGTAGGGCATTGAGGTTTTCAGAATGTTATAACTGACACAACTCAGGTCGTAATTGCTGCGTTCATTTCAGCCTCAGCTCCACTCAGACCCGGTTCGAGAAACTTACACACTGATGTCAAGCCATAAGCCGGGCTCCATACTGTCGCTGTTCCTCTAAAACATCATCTCATACGAATTCCCCACATAATACACGGTACCAGACTACATGTACACACTGTATGTAACCTTGGAAACTAACCCTCGGCGTGTGTGTCGTCCTGTGGTCGTGTCCCCATGGCTGGAGGACCTGTGGTGTAGCTGCGTCCACTCACACACACGCTGCTGAGATTTGGCCAAGCGGGGGCACTGGTCTTAGCATCTGTGTGGGATAAAGGATATTAGGTATGCGTCTGGTTTTGCATAGTACGTGTTAAAAGATACGTGCAGTACCAGGTCTATACTCGGTTTGGGTAGAGGGATTGTGATTATCCTCTGAATTCGTGCAAGTGGGTGTATTTGTCCTCTTGTGCCTCTATCTTTGTGAGGACTATTTGAGTTTTAGACCTTACGAGGACATTTTTTTGGAAAGTGAGGACATTTTGTCTGGTCCACATTCCTTCAAAGGTCTGTTTGAGGGTAAAGACTTGGTGTTAGTGTCACGATAAAAGAGTAGTCCAACATTTTGAGAAATAGGTTCATCTGCTTTCTTCCTAGAGTGTAAAGAAAAACTTAACTCAACCTCTGGCCTGTGCTTTAAAACTACAATATGCCGCTCTCCCCAGCCCTTCGCCTACATCCTTGTTGTGTTTCCTGTCTCAGCTAATGAAGGAATTGGGAGCTTGCTAGCCTGTGACTCAGCCAGCCAAAGTGATGTCTTCCAGTAGTTAATACTAGCTTGAAGCCAAGGTGTGAGACGAGTAGTAGACCAGAAGCATGTTCACATATTAATCGACAGCCTCGAGCTTCCACCCCTGACTTCGGCTTTCTCTGATTGGTTAGAAGGTTCGAAAACCTTAGAGGGGAATATCTCTGCACTGCTGCCAGCATATTCAATCACTATGGGCCACAGAAGCCCTTGACAGCACCTGTCCACTTGAAGATGTTTTGGTGCGTATTTCAACAAAAAAAAAAAAAAATTAGAAAAAAGTGTAGCTCAGCTTCACATGAGGACTAACGAAAGGGGGACACAGGTAGCTCGGCTTATTCCAAACTAAAAAAAGTACACGTAACAATACCTATAGACCTGTTGCATTTACACTGTGTATCTTGTTTGCTTAACCTGTAAATGAACTGAAATGTATAAAGGGCGCTTCGTGATTTTAGGGAGAGTTATGTGATGGAGACTTTTGACCCCGGTTGCGAGCTCGTTACCAAACATTTTCATCCTCACTGTGAACACATCACTCTGGGAAACTGCGCACAGTCACTGCACTCATCTGTGGTTTGACAAGAACTAATTCCAGCGAGTAACTGCCCCTAAATCTGTCATGTCTTTTTTTACATTTTTTTTTTCCTATGGAGGTTAAACAAACAAGATTAGTCAGATTTAGAGCTGTTGATAGGCGTAGCTATCGAGTCAGGCTAGCCTCTGCTTCCAGTCTTTATGCTAAGCTAAGCTAAAAAGGCTAAAGGATGTCTGACTCCAACCTCTGTCCTTAAAGACATGAGATTGAGATCACTCCTCTCATCTTACTCTATTTCCCAAAATGTCTAACTTTTCCATTTAAGGTAAGGGTTTGGGCCTAGGGAATGGATTATGTCAAGACTGGTCTTGACAGGGTCTTGTGCGTGTATGCTCACCAAACAGTCTTAGTATTTCCTCATTGGCAAGCATCAGGGTCAGCGACACTCCCGCCATCTCCAGTGATGTCATGAATGAACCGGACATCACCCTGGCAACCACCACCCCGCGATTCTCTGTAACCGCAGAGACCACCGATCACATCCCACAGCATCTCCAGGCGTGTTTTACCGTTGAGCAGAGGTCAAAAGGTCAAAGAAGACTTGGGGAAATTAACTCGGGCGTTAGTGCCTTGCTCTACAGGTCCCTGGTTGGGACTCGATATTGTTAACGGCTCTTTGAACACACAAACACCGACGAGCTAAAATGTATCCATACACAAAAAAAAAAACACAAACGCTTTAGTTACCCAGACAGATAATGGCAGCTCTAGTAACAACAGCCATCTCCAGACAAGATAGAGCTCCGAGGTTGTTCACACACAAAACCACGCTGTCTCCTGTACATAAGAAGAAGGACGCACACACGGTTCAAATGAAGAGTGGCCACATTCACTAAAAGTCACTATAACTATAAGGTAATGATAAGGACAATAAGTATAATAATATATTATACTTAGAGTACCTGATTTCAGCTGCAGATGAGATTGGCTGTCAGGGTTGGTCATGTGATCTATCATGGTTTTCACCACCTCATCTGCGGATGCCACCTGATTGACAGCAAAAGTGAATAAAACAAACAAACAAACAGAAATTAAAAACTAGACGGATAAAGGGGTAAATGGAGTCATATGCATAGTAGACACAGGCTGCAGTTGGTTGGGGTGGAATCACCTTTGACCTTTTGATTCCAGGTTCACCGTGGATTCCTGAAAAAGAAGGAGAAAACTGGTAAACATTTAGGAATGCCTTAGATTACTACAGCTCTCTCCCTCAATTCATCTCACAGTATTTTCTTCCATCTGTCCTTCTGAGACATGGCTTGATGAGAGAATTGTAGCAGAAATTAGGGTTTCCATCATTTTGAAATCCTCTTAAACTGAATGCAGGTCAATGTTTCATTCAAGAGTCTAATCTAAGACTATATATAATAATCCCTCTATTAAACAAGGTATAAATTTGAACCAATATATAACTCCTAATAAAGTATACAGAAAAAAGGAAATCATTTTATAATTCTCACAGATGTATCAGTTCAGAAATTTAAAACTGATCCACAATCCAAACAATTGTTATCTGACCTAAAATCTTGTATTGGCCTGTGCTTATTCTCTACCCCTCTCCCTTCGCTCTTACTTCCCTCCATCAAGCTCCCATCGTCCCTTACCCAGTCCCAGCTCCATGTATCCTAGAGGCAGGTCAAATGAAGGCAGGCAGCCTGGGACGCTGCACGGAGACAGACTCACCCCCAGTGTACCTGGAATACAAACAGCAACAAAACGTATTATTAGGAAAGGTGTCCCAGTAAACACAGATCCGTGAGGGGACTGAGCTGGTGAAGGAGCAACTCACCAGTCCCCTTCAAAACCTCTTTCACCTGGGCAACAATCTGGTCCAATGAGGAGCCTCGTTCTGCCAACGCACCTGCCAGCTGACAGAAAGTGTGAACAGAGTTTTAAAGGCAAGACCTTTGTTTAATGAAAAAAAAAAAAAGAGACAACAAATCAAAAGACAAACACATCACAATCCATGTAATTAAGTGGCATTATGGGAAACGTAGGATCCAAAGTTTTTGGAGTTTGACCCGTAGTAAGGACTAAAAATCAAGTTCACCTTGTGTATGAAGACAGTGCCACACAAGCCTCTCCTCCCGGCCTTACTGGGTCGATCAAACGCGCAGTCCTCGGCAACAATCACCATGTCAACAGCGACACCGTGGTTACGGGCCTGCTCTGCAGCCAATCCAAAGTTCAGGCGGTCGCCGGTGTAGTTCTTCACGATGAGAAGGACCCCAGAGGCTCCTTTGGAGGGAGGACGGTTGTTATTCTCTGATTAACTGCCATTTAATTTAATTACTCTCTAAATTAACATTCACAGAAGTGTCTTAAACCTTTTTTAACACAAGTTGAACAAGTTTATTTTCCCTCCAAGATGTTTGTTGCAATGATGATTCCTTTTGAAAGAGCAACATTCGCACCATTTTGTAATGGACATGCCTTTATTAAATAAAAACACAGAAGATCAAGACACAAACAAATACCAAAAGGCATAAGTCTGTCGTACATTACCTGCATTATGCAAGGAGATAATGGCAGCCAGGATGCTGGCAGGGGGTGGAGACGCAAATACTCCACCTGCTACTGCCGCTGACAGCATACCTGCACCAACATAACCTGGGGACACATGGAAAGGGAGATTAAACTGTGAGAAATAAAAGCTAAGACAATTAAAGTTGCTCTGTGTTCCATTTTAAAATATATATAAAAAAAAAAAAAACCTACCCCCGTGTGCCGGCTCATGTCCCGACCCTCCTCCTGACAGCAGGGCCACTTTGCCCCTTAGGTTTTCCAGGTCGGTCCGAAGCACGACTCTGTGGCCCCTCAGCAGAGACAGGCCCCCACCGGCCCTGACGATGCCGCAGAGAGCCTCGTCCACGCAGTCATCCACTGAGTTTATTAACTTCTTATGGGGCTGACAGGGAGAAAGAAATGCATCAGTAATAATGACAATGAATCTTACTAATCAGTACTTTTACTTTTGAGCCTTCGCTTTTGCATTAGGTACTTTCACACTAGTCAAAGTTACATCTACAACGTGTGTGTGTGTGTGTGTGTGTGTGTGTGTGTGTGTGTGTGTGTGTGTGAATAAAATGACAGACAGTCCTCATTCCACATAAACACAAAAAGTTAAATCCGAGTTTACAGAACCTGCACAATTAAGTTTTATCTGCAGCAACAACAACAACAACAACAACACAGTATGACATACAGGATTTCCATTCCGTTATCACTGCGATGAACTCTGATCTCTTTGAATGACAAGTGTGCAAAGCAATGCTAACGCCGGCTTGCTATGAAAACTTCCTGTCATTCCTCATGACAGCACAAATTTACAGTCAGACACACTGCTCAGTTAAAATCTTCACTGGTGTCCAACGATGTCTTTTAAAAACTATTATTGTCATTTTTTTTTTACCTCCATTTTTACATATCTCGCCTCTTTTCCCGTCCGACAGCAGATAGAAAGCGGCGGCGTCAAGTCAGCCAGGTTAAGTTAAATCTCACCGGGTGTAGTGCGTTTTGCCTACAAAATAAAAGCATGCGATTGATCTAAACGTGTAAAACAGTAAATGTTTATTATTTGACCGGGGGTGCAGAGATGCCGCGGCTGTGGTAAAATACCAAGTGTTTGGCTTTATGTTAAACACGACCTCACAAGCGCAGCGATAGCTAAAAGTGAGGTCAGCTTTACACTGTTGGTTTTATTTTGAAAAGTTTAGAGGATGTCTTGCTTCATTTTACAACAAGGGGGTGGGGGTGAGAGGCCTTTCACTCCCACTTTTTGTTTCCGGTAACAACAGTTGGGATGGGGAGCTCACTGACACCAACCACCCACACACACACACACACACACACACACACACACACACTCTCGGTGTCTCTCTCTCTCTCTCTCCTACACACACACACACACAACACACACACAAAAACACACATTCTCTCTCTCTCTCTCTCTCTCTCTCTCTCTCTCTCTCTCTCTCTCTCTCTCTCTCTCTCTGTGGCGGTAGGGCATCCAAACTTTTTTTAAAATTAACAAAATAAGTCATAAAATAACGTTAATGTGAACATAATTTGAGAAAATGTGTGCTTTCAGACCAAGGGAATTATTCTCAGAACAGCACAGTAGGTGAGAAAGGACTGAAAGCAATGCAAAACAGTAGGGAATAAAATAAAACACAAACAAATATTTAAATAGTCGTGCAAATTTCCTTGAATTTGTCATCGCCATTTTAAAACATTTTACATCAGATCTAATGTAATATAATCAGATGAGGAATAAGATAAATGAAAAGCGATGGATTAATAAAAATAAACATAGGGAGTTAAAATAAATGGTTTCAGGTGAGTAGCTGTAAGGGAGTTATAAAGCTTTTTAATTCTTTAGGTAAAAATCAGTTTACATGATTTAACTCACTATATTTGTTCATTTAATCACATTTTTTGACTGACCAAATAGCCATCTGTTGCGACTAAACTTTACAACATTACACGTAACGTTGTACAGGTGTTCATAATTTTGTCCACCCTTTTCAAACGAGGGAAACTCCGCTCACTCGGGCTGCTCTGTAATAACATCGAACCAACCCTCTGGTTCCTCCTCTTGACGCACGGAGCCCAGCTAGTCCGCTCGTCTCGGCTCGGCTCGGCTCCTCTCAGCTCAGCTCGGCTCGGAACCGTGCATAGCAACATGCAGGATGGCGAGCATGGAGACAGCCGCCGAACACGAACGTATCCTGAGGGAGATAGAGAGCACAGACACCAACTGTATCGGACCGACCCTCCGGTGAGTGAACCCTCCCGACCGGGGGTTGTCCTCGGTTAGCCCCGTGAAAGCAGCCCAACTCACGGCGTCACCCGGCTGAGGGAACGCGGCTAGCTGCGACTAGCGCTAAGTTAGCAACTCCTCCGAGACTCCGGGAGCTTGCTCAAAACTTTAACTCACATGTGTCCATTATCGGACAGCTAACCGGCTAACTTTAGCAAACATCAAAGCTAGCTAATTTACATTGTGCACACTAGTGTCAACACATTCACAGTGAGTCTTAACTGTCTGGGCTGGCCTAAGGTTTTTGCCTCGACACTCTTCTTTTAGACTTCTTTTAGCTTTGTCGCCAAAGTTAACCAACTTGTCCAGAGGGATTTCAGCAACTTAGCTAAAGGCAGCTAACTTAGCTAACTAATTGACATTCTGCTCACTGTTGCCAGAGCTTACAACGGGGTTGTTTCAGATGGCTAAGCCATCCTCACTGCGTGTATGGCGGCTTTTGTGTCTGTCTTTCAAGTCCGTCGACTCACCCGGAGGAGTTTAGGCGGCTTTGGTTTGTGACAGTTAGCCCGCTAGTCGGTTAGCAACGGCCAAGATACATGATATCAAGGAGTGTCAAGTGCAGCAGCCTTGACAAGCCCTGCTACTGTCTGTGTACACAATGAATGAGAAGTACAGCTCAGCTCAAATACTCCTGGGGTAATTTGGAGCGATAACATTATACGCGACACGGAGAGGCACTAGTTTATATTTGTTAGGCTTTTTAATGCTTATGAGTGTTTACACTGTTGCTCAGTAGTTCAGTGGAAGATTCGCTTACAGGCTGAATGACTTTTCTGTTCATTTTGGAGTTTGTGCCAGCTACACGGTTTCGCATCCCATGAGTGGGAGTGATCTGTTCTTGATGCAGCATTTCCTCAGCTGTTTTTGGACCTAAAGTGGGTCACAGCTCTGTTTCTGCTGGGCTTTGATGCGACGATATATATATGTATGTGTGTATATCCATATATATATATATATACACACACGCCACACTCCCAAAATACAGAGGACACAGTCTGGTGTGGGGTGTGATTTGTCAGCTTCCATGTAATGAAAACTGCCCTGGCTTTAAACTGACTTCAGAAGAGCGAGTTTCATTCAAGTATTTTTTTCTTTTCTTTTCTAAAATTGGTCTTTTCGTGCCCTATCAGAAGAAACTGTGTCCTCGGCCAGCACTCTTTGAACTGGTTGTCCAAAGAGGAAATACGCGATGAATGAACAGGGAAAGGCAGCAGAGGAACTGGACTATAAGACTTATCAAAGGTGTGTGTGTGTGTGTGTGTGTGCGCGTGCGTGTGTTTTGCGTCTTTTCCCCCCTGTTGATCATTTTCTCCACATAGTAAGGCCTATTTGAGCTTATTATTTAGGCCAGTTGCTGTGCCTGACCAGAGGTTAGCAAGCTGAGAGGTGTGTCAGTGTGTGTGTCGACTGGCCCTCTCAAGAGCCAGTTGCCATATGACTTGACAACTTTGTGTGACACCCCTGGCTGACACAGGGTCCTCCTCTGAGAGTGTTTGCCTGCTTTTCAGTGCCATTGTGAGTGAATCAGGCAGGCAGGCAGTCAGACAGCAGAAATATTATTTTTTTTTTGTCTGCATACACTGCTGTGTGATGTTTCATCGCTTCCCGCTTCTGCTCGACTCAGTCTCAGTGTTTCCACTTCAACCAGTGCACACTCACACACTTAAAATATAATAGCACAGTCTGTTTTTAAACTGCCAGCTACATCACTACCTATATTTAGGCCAGAGGGATGTTAAAAAGAGAGTTTCATAGGCACACCCATCAGATGATGAAGGATGCAGGAGTTCGCTCAAAAGGCACATTTTTGCACTGTGCGCCTGCATATTTGGATGAGAGACAGTTTTGTTTTTGCTGAATCTTATCAGAACAATACAAGCAGGTCTGGTGCTGTTTTTATCCCCTATCAACCAACACCGACTTTAGAAGTTTTCTAATTCCTGTTGTGTTAAGCACATGTTCTACAGAGATAAAAATGTTTGTGGGACTTTTTTTTTAGTATTTTCTGACGTACTTTAGACCAAACAACTAATCAATAATTAAATTTATTTCCAGCCCTATTTTTCTGTACACAAAACTTCACTTAAACGTTTGTTTATTGAGGTTATTGTTTATTGAGAAGTTAGTATACATACATGTTTTTAAAGATTTTTTTTTTAAAATTTGCCTTATTTTGTACGTCCTTCAATTGAGCAACAATGTTACTTTTTTCAAATGAAATGATATAAGGAGTTACAGTATTTACTAATAGAACTGCAGCCACATTGCATTATTTTGTCTATCATAGCCATTTATTCAAACCTAATGTCAAAACTAATGTCTACTCTAATCTAATATCCAGCCTCCTCCAAACCTTCCTCAGTAGTAACTTTCCTGGCTCTTCAAACAGCCAGGAAAAAACAGGTTGGCAGTGAGAGCTGGTGGTGTGTTTCTTGGTGTTTGTGTGTGTTCTCCTGCAGCAGCAATTGTTCAGGTTGAGGCTGGCTGCAGCATTCCTCCCTGACAGCAGAATAACTCAGGATAGATCGGACAGGAGCAGGTCTGATCAGTCATCCAGCTCCCTCAGGTTACAGACACTCCCCTAAAGACAGGAAATGCCTGGGTCTGCGTACGTCTTCCTATATGGGACTGTTTAAATATTGCTATACTGTATTTTTATACCACTATGCCCAGCCAGAAAAATAATGAGTCAGTAATGTTCTTAAGGTTAAGCCTGAAAAATTGAAAAATTCTGAGGCATCCCATCTCACAGTTCACAGGCCAAAAAAAATTGACGTTGTTTTTCAAATATCAGTCGATATCGATATTTATCCTGATATGAAATTAGAAAAGAGAGAAATATAGATTTCTGTAGAGGTTTGAGGGTTTTCTTAAGCTTTATATTCTAGTAGAATCCTAGCCTGTAAAATGAGCTGCAAATAGAAAATCTGTATATTAATAAATTATTGGAAAAATAAAGCTTCATTATGCCAGCATAAAAGCTCATATCTGAGGTCAGTTACTCCTCAGCTATCAGTTATTAGATTAATCCGTAGATTCTGACGATGCAGTGGTGCCATGTCTTTACCATTTAATCCACAGCAGCCAAAAAAAATGTTATTGAGGCTAGAAAAATCAGACAGTAATATTACAGTTTGTTGCGGGGGTTTTGCAACATGTTTCAGTGGATGGGTGTAATTGCTGGTGTTCGAGACAGGAAGTGCTTTCACACTGTGTGGTTTACTTGGTGGTGATGCTTCAGGTGATAAACTTAGTTTGTGGCGTTGGCGCAGATGTTCTGCTTATTTTTAAAAGGTGCACTGTATATCACCATTATCATCTGTTTTGTGTGTGAATTAAAGTAATGTTAGCTTAGCCCTGTTTCTCCTCCTCTTTGTGGCAAAATTGAGAAAATTAATCAACTATTTTGTTGTGATTATGCTAATGTTTTGGGTAGTAGATTGGACAAACCAAACAAAAAAGATGTCAGTTTGGGCTCTGGAATTTTTTAACTTTAATATGTTAAACAGTGAATTTTGTAGTATTAGAATTCAGATTTTCCTTTTCTTGTATAATGCAGGTTTTGCTTTTTTCTTCTAATTTGTTAAATTTTTTTCCCCAGATTTCTTCAGGATAACAAGTAAAACTTATATCTACCAACTGAGACACTTGCTTTAATTTTGGAGCAATGTCAGTTTTAGCACAGTGTGGACAACAAGATGCAGAGATGGTAGAAAACAAAGCAGCTGTCATGAGTAACTGTCACACTTACTGTACATATACAAGCACAGATGCACACATAGTCACACACACACACACATGTCTGTTACTGTGTGCGCGCCTGTGTGGTTTTTCTCTACTGTCATGTCATATTAATATCAGATATTAGTTACATCATAACAAGAACAGTCGTCCTCCAAAAAATCAGCAGTTTGGAGATGAGTTTAAATGCCTGTGGATTGCAAATGTCTGTTGTATTTTTGCACATTTTCATCTTACATGTGTCTATTTAAAACTGCAAGTATTTTATAGAAGATTATATAATTAGTAAGAGTGGGTTTGTGCCTGTCTTGCTGTTTATCCGTTTTCATTCCTCTCTTTTGCTCTCAGCTTCTTCTTAATGGTCAGTGAGAGAGTTCTTGTTCCACGAAACAGCAGTTGTCCTGAGAAGCACACTCACAGTACAGTCCACACAAAAACAGAGAAGCAGTTTCAGGGCAGATAAGCTGATGACCACATAAATGTTGTGAATATAAAAACGAGTGATGAGAGAGTGACGCTGCTGAGAAATTATATATATATATATATATAATATAGAGAGAGAGATATTAAGCCATGACAGAGCATTTCTCAGCAGTGTCCTTGCTAGAAGAAAAAACCCTTCTGGGTTTAGAGTGGCAGACAGATTCATCTGCACAACAAATGCAAGTCTAAAAGAACATAGCAGTCAGTATGTATACACACCGGTTTTGTTTCTTCAAAATAGGCCTGCAACAGGCAATTATTTTTCTTTATTGATTAATTTGCTGATTATTTTCTCTATTTAATCAGTCTATAAAATGTTGGAAAATATTGAAAACTGTCCATTAAAATTTCCCAGAGTTCAAGGTGATGTCTTTGAATATATTTGTAAATCAACAGTCCAAAACCAAAAGATTTTGAGTTTACAATCATATATCACAGAAAAAAGCAGCGACTCTTCCTATTTTAGAGGCTGAAAACAGAAAAATTTGGGGAATTTTTTTCCTTTAAAAAAAAATTGAAAAAAACAATTAATACATTATCAGAATAGTTGCTGATTTCTTTTTTTTTTCCTGATGATCAACTAATTGATAAATTATTGCGACTCTACTTCAAAGGACTGAGCCTTCGGTGGATGTGGTAATGGAAATATGACGTACATTTGCACATGGATGCACTGTATATTGCTGTAAATTCAGAATTGTTCTTTGTTTGGTTTCCTGCACAAACCTTTCCTTATCACATGTTGCTTATATAGTCTTCTACTTTTAATGGTTCCATTACAGTTGTGTCAAACTTGGATCAGTCCCTCAAAGCAACAGTAAAACTCAGTGAAGAATGTAATCTTATAAATGATTTTTTTTTTTTTTCTTCTAAGGCTGCACCCACAGATGTAAGAGAGAGGCCAAAAATCACATTAGAGGAGCAACAGCCGACAAAAGTTTCGCAGTTTTTATTTGTACAACTTTAATTTTTATTTGTCATTTGAACTATAAGAAATACTGCTTATTAAATATTGTTCTCACAGGACCAGGGTGAAGACGGCTAACTTCAGACAAAAGATAGAAATAAACTGTGTGGCTGCAGCAACCGCTTCAAAACATATCAGTTATCAGTTTAATTGACTAATCGTGAAAGCACTAGTTGCATCCATGGAGTTTTTGGTCTTTTGCTTTAGCCAAATACTGTAAGAATACCAAGTTGTTGTTGTTTTTTTTGTTTTTTTTTGTTTGTTTTTGTATTTGTATTAATCAGATGTTGCAGTGAATTTGAACCACGTGTCTGTATTTTTCTTTTCTTTTTTTGGTCTTTTCTGCTGGTTGTTGACTGATTTGTGTCGGTCATGTGTGTTTGACTCAGAAATAGCTGAGTGTTTCACAACCCCCTCATGTGTCTTATCTGTGTTTTTTCTGCGACGAAGCTCATTTCAAGCTTTGCAGTATGTTGCATCGGCTGATCCAATCTGCTGCAAACAAAGAGAAGTCGAGTCAGTGACTAAAGAAAACTCCCCGTGTGCGTGTGTGTTTGTGTGTGCGTGTGTGTTTGTGTGTGCGTGTGTGTGCGTGTGTGTGTGTGTGTATTGAGCACCACCCTCTGTTTAACAGTGTGCAGCTGTTAAATTTGGTCAGTTTTAGTCATTAATGAAAGGGGACCTCTATGTATTTACTTATTATGTGGTTTTCTACTGTATAGTCATGTAAAATGCTTGTTTCTGATTGGTTGGCACATGTCCATTACAATGCTATAGGGACAACGCAGACATTGTGCTGAACAGTTTAACCACAGGTCTAAATTAGTGCACAAGGTGTATTTAAACCACAGGTAACCATAGCAACAGGAGTTATGTTTTGCCACCAGTTAGCTTTTACTGTTGAGTCTACGTCTGTGTTCTTTTTCTCGTTCAGTAGCCGTGGTATAAACATTATGTAGCACTCTCAGGTGTTGTGTTATCAGAAGATAATTACCACCCTGAGGCAATGTTGTTTATGTTGTGGCAGTCTTGTGTTTTCTATGGCTGGGTACTGGACCTCAGTACTTTTTAACTGTGCTAGTGGCATGGGTCCCGGGACGGCAGTGCTACTCAGTCCACCACTTTGGTCCAGACTGAAATATGTCAACAGCTACTTGATGGTCTGCCATGATATTTTGTACAGACATGCATGGGTTCTAGATCACTAACCCATTAAGACTTAGTTGATCTCCTGACTTTAACTTTAGTGCCCCCATGAGGTTAACATTTTTTGTTTTTAGTTGTATGTACAACTACTGGATGTGCATACATTGAATTTGGTGTACACACTCATGTCCCCTAAATTTGTCAATAACAAAGCATGTCGAAAACTGTCAAGTACTGAAAGGCATCAAATGTGTGGTCAGATTCGTAACTTTGTTTATTCTTTCTGATTTAAATATAAATTTTACCAATTTAAGACCATAGCTAAGGTTCTTGCACAGCATATTTTTTAGTATTTTAAAAGTTTGATTTCCTCTGTAAATGAAACAAATGTTCAGTAGAAAAACAGTCAGGTAACAGCACATTCAGTAAGAAAAAAGTTACGTCAAGAAGTATTGCATTAGCTCTAATAGTGGAAAAAAATGTATAAACTTTTATAAACATATTGTGGCCTTCCTCAGCATGTGGAGTTGCTCAGTACTAATGCCGATGGTTTAGTGCCCGTATTTCTGTTCAAGGGGTGTCTTTGGTGCCGGACATTGATGTCCTCCTCAAGCTTTCTGCGGCCATTCAATGACGCTTGGTCAATAACTTTTGTGACCGTTTTAGGTCTGGTGTTCACAGACAGCTCCAGTGTCTTGACCAGGGTCCTTGCCAGTGCAGAGTTCCCTGCATCTACCCTGTGGTATCAAATACCACTCATGTCCCGTCTTTAGGGTGTACTAGCAGAGATCAAAAGGTGTGGAATGGTATGTGGTAAGTGCTGACTCCTCGTGACTTGAAAACTCAAAAGGACCTGAAATCTCTGGCTAGGTATTTTGACAGCCCAGCTATATAAGGGAGTCCCGCTGGCACGCTTGGCAGTGTCTGTCCAGAGTTGGTCTGGGCTTTTCATCATCCACCCCTTGCACCTGTTGGTCTTTCGTACCCAACGGACTTGCTGCACCTCGATTCTCTCTGTCCTCCTCTTCACAAGTAAGATGTTTTGCTCTGTGTAAAACAGAAGCAGACTCTAATGTTTTGAACTAGGCTGGGCGATAACTGAGTATTATCATGTGTTGACGTTTAGTTTATTGCGACAATATGGTGGTCACTTGATTATTATATTATAAAACTTTGTCATCAGAATTAATAATTCCAAGCAAATTGTTAATAAAACCATATAAACATGGTACTGGAGTTTTTTTTGTTTTTGTTTTTTTTTTGCACATATGAAGAGTTGTAGAATAGTGGAACACAGGTCGTTACATTCAACATCAATTTTATATGCATTGCATAAATATCGTAAAGAATAATGGTAAAAGAAAAATAATTTTAATAGCATTAAGGTTTTGATTTCAGGCATGTTGCACATGGCTTAAAATCAAAACCTTACGGACATTCATCTTGGCCCGAGAAATTCTGCTCGAGTGTGAGTGTGAGTGTGAGTGTGAGTGTGAGTGTGAGTGTGAGTGTGAGTGTGAGTGTGAGAGGTTGAACTAGGGAGAGGAGAGAGGGAGTAACTTGCCACAAACTTTTTAGCCCACGCGCACACACCCTGCTGAGTCATCAGACTGTACTTTGGAAGAAACACGTGCACGCTCACTCAATAACACACACTCAGCGGTTGGTGTGCTCGTCTTAAGTGGGTTATAACATCCTATTTAGCCAGCTGTCGAACTGTCAGCAACTCGCCCCCAAAGAACCTTAGATTGAAAAGAGACACACACTCACACATGGGGAAAAACACACGCAAACACACACGGGCAGCCGTTTACGGTGACGTCATAACTTAAAGCAGCCTTCTTGAACTTATTAGTATCAGCACTCCTCTGCGTAAAACTTTTAGTTCCCTAAATTCGTCCAACCCGCTGTCTTTTCCTCCTTTCCCTCCTCTCCTGTGATCCTGCCATCCACTCCTCTTACCACCTCCTTTTTTTAAAATCTGCGTCCCTCCGTATTATCGTATTCCCCTTCTGTTTTGCCCTCCATTATCTCCTCTTCCCCGCTTCTCTCTTTGAAGTTACGTAGCTTTGCAGTGGAAACTGTTTGCGTTTCACTGATTATTTAATCCGTCTGAGATTACACACACAGTCTGTGACATTAAAGAGGGTTAGAATAAAAGCGTGAAAGAGATATAAGTGGATCTTAATACTTATTAGTTTTTGTTGTAGAAAGCACAAATTAAAAGTGCTAAAAGAGCAGCTGCAAACAACTGCAACAGTACCTGTCTTTAACTGTTTTTTTTTTCTTTTTTTGGAGCGGTGATTGCAAACGTTGCCATATTTGGCCAAATGGCTATTTTCACCTTTAGTCCCTGGAGGAATTGATATTAAGAGATATTAAAAAGCAAAAAAATGAACACACAATTTTTTATATATATATATATATATATATATATATATATATATATATATATATATATATATATATATATATATATATATATATAAAAATTTTTTTTTTTTTTTTTTTTTTTTTCCCCCTTCCTCTGATTTGTCTCATTTTAAATACATTTAGAGGCTTGAGCAGGTAAAAATATCCAGTATTTTACTAAGGATGTCAGAAGGCCCGAAGAGGCGAATGAATCCAGTATTTTTCTTACTCACAAGTTTTTAGAGGCTTGGGGAGGTGAAAGTATCTAGTATTTCACTAAATACTAGATTCCAGTAATTCACTTATTTTGATAATTTAGAAAGACCTGAAGAGGTCAAAGTGTCCAGTATTTCATGGCAAAAATTAGGGAAAAACTGTTTTTTTTTTTTCATTACTCCCTTAATCATCTCTTGACCCCTCACCTTTGACACAAACTGTAGTTACAAAACAATCCATGTACAAAAGAGCACAGAAACAAGAGCATGATCCTCTCCTCTCCTCTCAGTGGCAGACAGTACCAGGCACTGTGGGTGTGAGAGACGCCTGCACGGCTATAAATTAAAACCAGTCACTGCTAACATTCATGCTAATCTTAGCTCATACACACCGGTCTACAGGAAACCAGCTATTGTGTGGAGACTTCACAGGAGAATGAAGGAATCCATTATAGCCTTCGACAACTTGTATTCTTCACCAAGAAGTAACACAACATGCGTCTGGTACTACGTGGCTTGTCCCTGAATGACAGTAATCATGATCTAAGTTTTGAGAAAACTAATCAGGATTATCATCTGAGCCATAATTATTAAGATCTACCTAACACTCATGTGTTTATCAATCTCTCTCCCTCTCTCACCAAGACACACATTCGAAGTGGACTAATTTTCAGAAAGCGATTTACACACGCTCTCCCATCTTTTCTCATTCATTCTTGCTGTACGTCCTCATTCATTCATTCCCGTCTCTATAAATGATGTCATTCACACTTTCACTCTGTGGTTCAGTCTTTCATTTCTATATTTACTTTATCAGCCGGTGACTTTAAGTGGCTCGGTGTTTGTCAAGGGCAGGTTCTTGCACTTCATTGTGTATGTATTAATTCTAGATGTATGGCATTTCTTGTTTCTATGAATTTCTTAGTTTGAAGTCAACACACACTGTGCTGGCTCTCTGTGTGGCCTCAGTGTGTTTGTGTGTCTAAAGAAAGCCCTTTGTGGCGTCAGACCTGCTCTTTATTGTACAAGTCGGGCATTTCCTGGTCAACAGGAGGAAGGGTGGGGGATTCATGGTCATAGCCAGGTGTGTGTGTCTGTGTCTGTGTGTGTGTGTTTGTATGTGTTGTTTTTGGAAGAGAGAGAACAAAGGAAAGACTATGATAACTCTTACAGAGAGGGCTTGTACACACACACTTGATTTTTTTCCATTTTGACCACTTTGATAAATCGTTTGAATTGTTTATTAGAAACATTTAAATTCAGTTTTGTGGTATCCTGTAATTCTTCATGGTATTTTTACCGACACACTCAGGAATCCTACACTTTTTTTTTTTTTTTTGATCAACATTTTATCTACAGGAACTTGATTTTCTTTGAGAAAATTAGTTCCTAGCTTGTTTTCTTGTTTCCCCCCCAGTGACCTTTTCCATTTTCTTAAAATCCTATATCACCGTGCGTCATGTGTGTTAGAGGGTTGAACTCTGAGCCCCTGCAGGTCTCATGCACCTAATGAGTTTCATTTTGTCAAACTGATCCATTTATTAAATTGTTGAGTAGTTTTAAACCAACTTCTATCCTCAGTTAAAACCTATCTAAAGCTGGTTTAATCCCAGTATCCCTCACAACTGTGGCTGGTTGATAAGATTGTGAATCTCGTAGCAAACTAAATTTACACTCATCAAAGTTTTCAATAACCGAAGTGGCTGAATCTCTTAATAAAAAATTAAGCCAGCATGAGAGAGACACTGTCATATACTGATGTAATACTTGTTGTTACATTCATGCTTATTGACAAATGTGACCATATAACATGATATAGATTTTAGAGCTGCAACGGTGAAGTTGATTAATTGATAGACAGAAAATTAATGGGCAACTACTGTGACAATGAAATAGTTGGTTTTTTTTTTTTTTTTTTAAGCAAAAATGGCCAAAACTGACTGTTTCAGCTTCTCAGATGTCAGAATGTGATGCTTTTCTTTGTCATATATACCGGTAAACTGAATATCTTTGGGTTTTGGACTAAACAAGACTTTTGAAGATATCACCCGTGGTAAATTATCATGGGTGTATTTTATGACGTTTTATGGACCAACTTGTTAATATATATTTGGCGAAAATAATTGTCAGATTAATCGATAATTAAAATAATTGTTAGCTGTAGCCCCGATAGATTTTTTTTGGATCACACCATCTAGGCCATCTCAGCATGTCTTGTGAAACACTTCACGGTAAAACTGTGAAAAAGAGCCTGAAGTAAGAAAGTCCTGATAAAGCCTCTAACTCTGAGTGTTGCTTTGGTTGCCTCACGGCTGCAGGAAGTCTAGACGCTAGAAAAACCATGTTCAGGACTAGACGGTAGCTCTCTGCATTTCTGGGAAGAATATGAAAACCTGATTAGGTTTTGAGTAGGCAGATATTCACAGGGGAACATTGAAAAAATTGCAGTGTACTCTAAATAGCCAGTATGCAGAGTAAAACCACTTGAGTTTTGAATTTGCTGTCGGTGTATCCTGTTGTCCCACAAGAACACTGCACACTATCTTATTGATATATTTTTCCCGTATCTTTTTTCTTCCGTTTTTATTTTTGTTGTTAGTTTTGTTTACAGCACTTAATAACAACAGTTTTGAGAAACCCTATTCAAATAAATATTATTTTTATCATCTATTACTTCGACTACTATTCTTGTCGGTAAATGGGTCAATCATTTGGTCTTTGAAATCCCAGAAAATACTGAAAAATACAAATTTTATGGTGGCACCTTTTTTTAAGTTGTTTGCTTTGTTTTACCAACAATCCAAAGTCAAAATATATAAAGTTTACACTGATAATAAATGAAGAAAAAAGAAGCAAATCTTATTAATGAGGAGCTGGAAGCATAGAAGTTTTGGTGATTTTGCTTGAGCAATGCTTTAAAGGATTATCAGAAAAGTTGAAAGTTAATTTTCTTTCTATTGACAAATCAATTAATTGCCCAAAAATATTTATCAAACTTTTTTTATAAAAAAAAACACATTTCTTCATAGTCTGTTTTTACATAATGTTAAAATCTGGTGGCTTCTTGGATACTAACCGCAAGAAAAGAACAAAAAAAACTGCCTTTATACAGAACTTACTACTGACATGGCCTTAAACAAGGCATTGAACTGGAAATTCTCCCAGTGGACCTGATTTTAAAATAAAAGCAAGCTGTGGTAGCAGCTACCAGCTGTGGATGTGTGGAAATGTGTAGCGGGGTGTTGCTGAAAAGTACTGCAGTAACGCCCCCTGATGGACACATGTGGTACATTCACCCATTCCACTGCTGGATGCTCCACCTCACCTCTGTCTCTTTTTCCTCAATGTTCTGCCATTTATCTTTCACTTGCAGGGCATTTAATTAGAGACAATGTGCAGAACACTCTCTCTTTTCTCTGTCTGAGTTAATTGTTTTCTCAGTAATTACTTTGTCTGTCTTGTTTTGTGAGATGGATCAGTTATCCACTGAAAAGGCACACTTGTGTGGATAAAAGCGCATTTCAATGTTTCATTTGATGCCACATTAAAGTCTGTAAACCTCTTTGGAAATAGAGCAGTTATCCCTAGAAATTTTGTGATGCGTCGATATTGTGATTATAATTTAACTATGCAGAGAGATTTGTAATTTTAAATGTAATTTTGGCCTTTCCTGACTTCAGAAGATCGGGGTTAACAAAGCTGCTGTCACCAAACTTTCAACAGGTATACATCTGTAGATTAATAAGAATTGGAACTGTCTACTAAAATTAAAAAAGCCAAAAATAAAACTGAGTTTGGACAGAAAAAAAAGAAAAATTACATCTTTTAGGTGTAAAATCAAAATCTAAAAAGTGACCTTCGATTTAAGATTATTAGAGAAGAATGCTACAGGTACTGCCCCTTCTTACCTGTTGTCTTCTCTCTGTTTCTCTCCAGGTCGGTGTACGATGGTCAGGAACATGGCCTGTTCATGGAGAAGCTGGATGTGCGAATCAGGAACCACGACAGAGAGATTGAGAAGATGTGTAACCATCACTTCCAGGGGTTCGTGGACTCCATCACGGAGCTGCTCAAAGTACGAGGGGAGGCGCAGAAACTGAAGGTAAGGAGGGACGATGGGGCTGGTGTGGAGGATTGTGTAACGTCTGATTGTCTGGTGAGGCGTCAAAGCTCTTTAAAGAAGGAAAGGATGCCGGTGAATATATGGCTGGAGTGTAAGATGTTAGAAAAATAAAAGAAAGGGAGGAGAGGTGGGGAAATGGATGGACAACAAGATGAAGAAAGGTGAGAGAGATGGAAAAAAAACTGATCATTGGTCCAAGCGTAGGGATAAATGGGTGTTTCGAGCTCGACATGTAAGGACAGATGCAGACACTGAAGGTGGATAATGCTTGATTTTTTTAAAATTTATTTATTTTTTCCTCTCATTTGTTCATTGTTTTTCTCTTTCAGAGTCAGGTGACTGAGACCAACAGGCGTCTTCAGGATGATGGCAAAGAGGTAAGTTGACAGGTTCACGAATATCGATGCTGCCCAGTCGGGTTTTAAGTTTCTGGGAGCTTCTTAACTTCTTCACCTGCTTTCCTCTCCTCCTCCTTTTTTCCTGTTTTCAGCTCATCAGCTCTATGGAGGATTTGAAACAGTGTCGCGTACAACAGAGAAACATCGCTACTACTATAGACAAACTGACGCACTGCCTACCAGGTGAGGCACAAACCCACGGTGTGGATATATGGATTTAAAGGAGAGGGATATTTCTAATGCTGCCTTGAGACACGACACTGTGCTGTCCTCCTCTCCTTTGAACTCATTTAATAAACTTCTGAAGGGCGAAAAATTACTGGAATGTTGTCTGTCTATTGAAGATCTTATATTTGAGATGTTAACCTATTTTCAGAAGTTATGCATTGGGAAAACAAATTATTTTTATGTTTTGGAACTGCAACTCCCTTTAAAACTCTTTATTACAACATTTATTTTTACCATGGGCAGTGCTGCGAGTCCTGTTCTCAGACACATAATCGGCCTTTTGCTTTGTCTCTTCTTGTTTTCACCAGTCCTGGAGATGTACAGCAGACTTCAGGAGCAGATGAGGGCCAAACGGTATGTCACTGATTCTGTTTTTTGGGTTTGAGAAAATCATTTTCCATCTGACTTTTTCCTAAGTTTACAGACTTTTAGTTTGAATATAAAAAGAAACCTGGGTTTGTAGGTGCTATTTTCTGCAGATAAAATGGTTAATAAAATTTGATTTAATAACCAAATTCATACACAAAACAGAAGTGGTTTACATCATTTTCTGTTGCAACTCAAATGTGGATTCCAGGGCTGTGCAAGGTTTGTGGGTCTGGTTTGTAGCCAGTCATTCAGCATTTGAAGGAGGGGGCCTTGGGGTGCTGACCCTTGGCTGTGAAAACTGGCTCTTAGTGTGTTGAATGCTGGGGCGGAGGCCGTTGCATTGGCTCTAGAACACACACTCCTGGACTGGAGTTGTTCAGAGTGGAACGCAGTGCTGGGTTTGGTTTAAAACATGAAGAGAGATTTCTTTCCTGCTACACAAAGCAGTTACATTGAATATTCTCACAGTGAGAGGAAGCAACAAGGTGAATAGAAAATGTAGTAACATATGGGAGGAAGCAAAAGTTGTAACTGTGATCTCGTTTGCTTTAAGGTTATTATCCTGAGATATCAAAGACAGTCTGATGAACATACACTGATGTTTAAACCTGATTTCCATAGTGCATCTCCTCTTAAAATGCAATTGAATTAGTAAACGGTCAGTTGGAGCATTTTGACTGTAAATTCTGAGCTGTCAGCCACTAGATGGAGCCAGAGTGCTTGGGTTAGGAATACAAATAGCTTCTCTCTCTTTCTCTCTCTTTCTCTCTCTCTCTCCCTCTGTGCCCTCAGTCTGACCTGTAGACAGGAGTCTGGTTGGTCATAAATTTGTCGTTTGTTTGTGTGTTTTTCTACTTCTCCCTGTCCTGCGGCTGCTGGGCCGGCAGAGAGCAGCGAGGGGTCAGCCAACAACGATTGAGAGAGAAAGTGTGTGTGAGAGATGCAGTGGAGTGAAGTGTTCGAGGGATATTGTATTGGCAAAGGTCCCTGAGGTGTATCCGAGTGTATTTATTTCCCTCTCTGTGTATAACTTTGTGTGTTGCTGCTTGCTTTTAGTCATGCAACAGGCCGCCAGGACATAGTTTTATTGTCGTGCGTCTCTTCTTCCCATAACCAAAAACTCACGGGTTGAGTTGGCATCTGCACAAGTTTAAACTTTAACTGAAGTCTAAATTAAGTTCGTAAGAAATCAAATGACTGTGCGATTGAATAAATAAAGCGGACTTCTTCAAATGCTGCATATTCTTCTGTGTGTGTGTGTGTGTGGAAATGTGTGTTTTTAGGTATTACCCAGCGCTGCGGACGTTGGAGCAGCTGGAGCAGACGTGTCTTCCCAGGGCGGGTCAGTACCGGTTCTGCTCCATCATGGCAGAAAACATCCCCAAACTGAGGACACAAATCCGGGACACAGCCATGACACAGCTGAGAGACTTCCTGGAGAGCATCCGGAAGCACTCCGACAAGATAGGAGAGACCGCCATCAAACAGGTACACAATCACACACAGACACACACACAGACACACACACACAGACACACACACACACACACACACACACACACACACACACAGACAGACAGACACTTTCAACTGATACATTGTTAATCAATATCCTCTCAGCGAGCAGACGGCAAAACTTTGTCACAAACAATGTTGTATTTAAGGTTTTGTAAAACCTTGTTGTGTTAATATATCAGCTGGAGACAACCCAGTTAAATAGGGACATCTTCTCATTTAACGAGGTGGACTGATCCATGGACAAATACATAAAAACAGTTTCCCAGTTTTACTGAGGCAAATGCCTTTGCTTGTCGCTGATTTTTGAAAGACTTTCGTCACCTTTTGTGCTCTTGCCAGATCCCACATCCCATCACAGCTGAATGGCCTGTGATGGATTTTGCAACTTGTTATAAAACCAGACTGAGATTACAGCCGAGGCTGATGGGATGTAAGTCAGAGTTTTGACCTGGTGATTGAGCTGGGTTAGAAGCCTAAAGATCTCTAATACAGTTTGTCCTCTGGAGCCCGTGGACTCCTGTACAAAAGTTCAAGGCAATCTGTACTACAGATAACATCACAACCATGAATGTCTGCACAGATTTTATAGCAATCCATCCAATTATTGTTGAGTCTGGACCAAAATGCTGGATGGACTGACCGACAGACTGACATTGCCACCCCTAGAGCCACACCGCCGCCATGGCTAAAAATAGATTCATATGTAGAAGCAGGAATGCCGCACGCATTGTCTACACTCTTTAGTGTGTTTGTGCTTGTCACCGCAACTGTGAGCTTTGCCTCATCCATGTCCCACGACACTTTTTTTTTCTTTTTTTTTTTTTTCTGGTGTCAAGTGTGTGGTATTAATGGTATTAATCCTAATGCATTTAGACAAGATTGAGAAGAACCACTGCAACTTGAGCTACTAGCTGAAAAAGGTAAACTTTTACCCATCCCTGGATTTGTTGCTGTGGCGGAACAGTTTCTCTGGGAAGAAATTGTGTGTGTGTGTGTGTGTGTGTGTGTGTGTGTGTGTGTGTGTGTGTGTGTGTGTGTGTGTGTGTGTGTGTGAGAGAGAGACTATGTGCTTCTATTCGTAAGATTTACATCTGGTCTTTGCTACCTTTGTGTATTACCATCAGTGCACTTTTGTGCGCCTGTGTCAGTGTGTCTTTGTTGATAAGGACTGCACAGCGTTACTGGCTTGTCTATTTGCCCTCATACCACAATTGGTTTTTGTTCTCCATCATGTCTTTCTCTTTCTGTCTGTTAATCAGAAGCAGCCTCTGTGTGTGTGTGCGCGCGTGCGTGTGCGTGACTCTGCGTGTGTGTGTGTGTGTGTGTGTGTGTGTGTGTGTGTGTGTGTGTGTGTCTGCCGTACTCTGTGGTTCAGCTGCCAGTAAACGAGCATGTAGGCGCTGCAGGAGACGCCGTGGCTTGTCAGTGAACGTGCACACACTGACACATACACACTCACATGCTCGCACACATGCAGAGACCCAGCTTTTCAGCACTTACCTCATTGTTTTTCTGTTTTCCAAGGCGAAGGAAGTTGTATATGAGTGTGTCTGTTTGTGTGTTTTGTGTTCTCTTCTGGTATCCATAGCTCAAAGTGAGGGCCTCTTGTTTATTTGTGTGCCTCCATTATTTGGGGAATGTTGCTCCATGGAATTGCAGGATGAAGGGGTGGGATGGGAATGAGGAAGGAGCAGTTGACGACATACAGACGAGCGGATGGAAACCTAGAGAAAAGTGGCTGCATGGTCGTTCGTTTACTAAATTCTAATCACAACTTCCTCTATTAATAATTGTAGATTTTGACTTTCAGCAAATACTGAATCGTCACATTGACCTGGCAGTCCAACACGCATACCTCAAAACAAAATGCCAAAACTAAATCTTAGGGAATAGTGAATAATTACATTTGACTCTAGAGCAGGACCCTGGTTAGGACTTGTGATCGGCATTTTCCTGACATTTTTGGGACAAAATGAGGAAAAATCATCGGCATGTAAATAATTGTTAGTATGCAGCCCTAGTAGTTTTTTTCTTTTGTGTTTTTTTTACATTCAGTCATAAATGCTGGCATTCAAAGCAAGTCATTGAAAATATCGTGGAAATTTACTAAGGAGTTGGCCCATGTGTAAGGCTGGATGAACCTGTATCTGTTCTGACGGACAACTGTTGGTGCAGTGCAACGAGTACCGTGAAATAATTTTGCACCAACCCTGTTATTTGGATTATTATTCAAGGATCCAGTTGTGGCGCACCTTCAAAATCTTAATATTTCGCTGACAGGGGATGTCAGAGAATATGATGCATTCTTTGGAGAGGTCATCAGATATCGAAGGAATTTAAAAAAAAAAAAAAGCCCTGTTCAGCTTAACAGCTTATTTAACATATCATTTTGCATTAGATAAAAGTTTACAGCCCAAACTTTTTTATCCTTCAGGAAAAACCAACAATAACAGAGCTTAGATTTTTATATTTTCTGTCCTCTAGGTGTCAGCAGAGGATCAGTTTTTGCTCTTAATGGAAAGCACTGCCGTTTATGGTTTACCAGGGGCTTTAAAGGTCCTCTTGCAAGCAGTTAGAGAAACATAACAGATGCAGGTCATCCGCAGTCACCCATCTCAACAAAATCGAACAGCTATGGGAGATTTTATAACGGCATGTTAGACAACGCTCTCCGCCACCGTCATCAAAACACCGAATGAGGGAATATCTTTTGGAAGAATGATGTTCATCCATCCTTGTTGCATCTATGACGAGGCGGAGTAAAGCTGTTTTGGAGACTTGTGGTGATAAAACACCTCACTACACTTACTGTATGTTGGTTTTTCCGTTAATTTGTTACCCATGTGTAGGTTAGAGCATTAATTTCTCCACGTATCACTCCAGAGCCACACATTGGAAACCCTTCAGTGACCCCTCTGGTGGGGGGTCCTTGGCCCGCAATTTTAGAATCACTGGTGTAGAAAATCCACTTGCAGTCACTGAAGAAGCTAACCGCTAACTCCTCTAACCACTAATTATGAGGGAGATTATGGAAACCCCAGTGGTCCAGCAGTCCTGTTACTGATACTGGGATTATGTTGTTGTATCATATGTTTGGCTCGGAGTGCTCACACTCAGTCAGAAGCCTTGTGTGTGTTCGTGTGTGTGTGTGTGTGTGTGTGTGTGTGTGTGGAGGAAGAAATTCGAAGTTCTTTTTCTTCTTTCTTTCCTTTCCTTTGTCCCTCCTTCACCCTTTCTTTCTCAATCTGCTTCATTTTCTGTCTCTCCATCTCTTTCTCTCTCAGACAGCGTGTCTCTCTGGTGTGCTCTGTTCCAAATTAGCTCTAACTCTCTGTACCCAGCCATCGTTACGGCTCCCTCGACCAAGGATGTGAAAATAAATAGATCTGGGGAAAAAGGGAGGAGGAGGGGATGGAGGGAGGAGATGGAGGAGAGAGCAGGGCTCACAATGGAGCTATTGTCTGCTGCCACATGCCCATAGAAGAGGAGGAGGAGGAGGAGGAGGTAGAAGAGGAGGAGAGGGGTGGAAGAGGGATGAGGGCAGAAGGGATGGGGAGGAAGATGGGTAAAGAAGAAGAAAGTGAGGAGGGGGAGTAGGGAGGTGTGAGAGTGGGAAGAGGAGATAGGGTGAGGGAAAGAAGAAGACACAGGAAGAGGTAGAGGTGGGGAAAGAGGAGGAACAAGATGGAGAAAATTATGGACAGAGAAAGGAGAGGGAAAAAAAGGAGAAGATGAAGAGGTGAAGAGAAAAGGAGGATATAATATGTAAGGAGGAAGATAGTAAAGAGTAACAGGGAAGACATGAGTAAGGATACCATGGTAAAGAGGTGGAATAGGAAAATTAAAAGAGGATGAGAGGGAGGTAAAGACAAGGATCAAGGAAAAAATGGGGGAAAGAAAAGGGGGGAAGGGGAAGAGGTAAGGAGGAAAAGAACAGAGCAGAACAATGGAAGATGGAGAAAAGAGAGAGAAGCAGAAAGGAAAGGAAAATGAAGAAAAAGGAAGACACCATGAAGGTGGATGATGAAGAGGTAATGATGAAGGACAAAATGGAAAGGAGCAATTGTGTGGAGCAAGAAGGGGGAAGAAAGAGGAAATAAGGCCGTGTTCAGACAGACATTGGTGCAAGGTTGCCTCACAAAAATGCCGAGCCTCACTAAACTTTTTGCCTCAGCTCAATGTGGTTTCGTTGAGTTGCGTTGGCCAATTACTAAAGTACAGTCAAGTGTTTTGGGCACTTTAGATGTTTCAATTCTTATCCATCAGCCAATACCAGGTCCCAGATTGATTCTGCAGGTAGAGAGCAACCCCAAACATACAGGCACAGTCATAAAGAACTATCCTCAGAGACAAAAAGAACGAGGAGTCCAGCAGCAGATGGTCTGTCCCCCACAGAGCCCTAATCTCAACATCATGGAGTCAGTCTGGGATCACATGAAGAGACAGAAGACACTGAGACAGACTAAATCCACAGAGAAACTGTGGCAAGTTCTCCAAGATGCTTTTAACAACCTACCTGCCAAGTACCTTGAAAAACTGTGCACAAGTCTTCCAAGGAAACCTGGTGCTGTCTTTAAGGCAAATGATTGTCAAACCAAATATTGATTTGAGTTAGTGCAAAGTGCAAGAAAAAAAACTAAGTTAATGATGCTGATAAATAAAAACTATGCATTGCTTTATTTTTGAAAGCATCCTCACTTTGCTTTTAGTGCCTACATTTTTTGCACTGTACTGCATACGCAGGTGCACATTCCTGGTAGACTGGTTTGTGACATGAACAGGGCAATTCTGTTTTTTAACTGGGGATCTTCAAGATGGAGGATAAACGAGTCATGCAAGTGAGACAGCATGACGCATAGAGGCATTTTCTGATCTGACGCCTCAAATCGGCTGGATAGTATCAGTGGTTGGTGCTATTTTAAAAATCTTAAAAATTAGTTTGGGAAAATAATTTTATTTTAAAGATGTGACAGTACTATAGTTAAGGTTTGGTTAGGTTTAGACACAACATAAAAAAAACTTGGTAGGGTACAGGGAAATTTCATGATTTGGGTTTAAAGGACTACTTCACTAACGTTAACAGACCCTCATTGTCAAGGATCAAGGAAAATGTCCGACCTTTCGGTTACTCATCCATCTATCCTAGCCTTCTCCCTTCGCTGACTTGTAAGCTCTGCGTAGCTCCTGTGATAATTACCACGGCCTCTAGAGGGCTTTGTCACTTGAACCTAAACACACAGGGTCTTGCTGGCACGACTGATGCTGGCCTTCTCGGGAGGACACTCTCAGGATAAAACAATTTGTTAATGTGATTGCAAAACAGAATTCTTTGCTCAGTGTTTTGGCATCTATTAAGCCCCTCAGAAGGCTGATTTTTTTTATTTTTTTTATTACTCAAACGGACTCTCCTGGATTGTATTTCACGGTATCATGTTACCCAAGGTAAGACCCTCGGACGAAGGGGAATAAAAGTAAAGGAGCAGAAGAAGGTAAAGGAAGGAGACGGATGAAAACATGGATTAGTGGAGGAGGAGTAGAGTGGGACAAGATAAAGTAGTAAGATAAAAAAAAAAGGAAGTAGGAGAGGATTGATTCAGAATTATCTCCAAATGTCTTTGTCAGTCTTTTATGACTCTCCCCTGTCGTTTGTCATTTCCTTCTTTCTCTTTTGCTCTGTCAAATAACATTTCCCCCCTCTCTCTCAAGATGTCCGTCTCTGTCTTTCTCTCTTCCACTCTTTCCTTCTCCTCATCTTCATCAACTACCTCCCTTCCTCCTTCCCTCTCTTGCTCCTCTTTTTTTCCTGTTTCTTTTATTGACGCTGAGTGAAGAACGAGTTCAGAGCTTCTGCTGTGCATTCGGTAGTTTTATACGCACTCGGAGACGCACGCGCACACACGTACACTCCCACACTCTAATGGGAAACAGATTGTTGGGCCTGTGAAGTGGAAGAAGATTGATTACCTGTATCTAGTTACTGAACACACACATGCGTGTGCATGCAGCGAGGGTGGCAGAGGGCACACGCTGGGTTGGTGTATTGAACCATCACAGGGAAAATGAAAATAGACTGTTATGGGTTGCTGTGTCAGTCACTCTGCGTATTCGTGTGTGTGTGTGTGTGTGTGTGTGTGTTGTCTGCTGAATGATGCTCCACAGTTCACTGGCATCGGACACCACTATTTCTGGCTCGGGGTCTGTCTGCCAAAAAGTGATCTATAGAAGGGATGTCCCAGTCAGGCTTTTGCCCCTGATCCCGATCTGAGTCATTTAATATGGAGTATTTTTCTATACAGAGTTCCAAGTTGATTTTTATTTTTTACTACATAATACAGATGTACTGTGTACTGATGATCTACTTTTTAAATGAACCAAAATAAACAAAAGTTCTCAAATTTGTATAAGACTTCCACTACAAGACTTCCACAATTTAAAAAAAAATGTCCAAAATTTTTTTTTATGATTTTTTTTGAGTGAGATCAGGAAATGTAGGAGAAAAAAATTAGACTAAAAATCTGACCGAGAATTCAACACAAACTTTGGTAGTTGACAGTTTTCAGCACTGGATGCTATGGACACACTTTGTGCCAAAACTCAGAGGACTGTGGTTTTATATCCAGCCTTAACTCTTGTGCAGTACAGACAGAAGCCTGCTAACCTGTCTTCACCAGTACCACCATAACTCAGCCTGGCTGACACATAACTCCCAGTAGAACCACAAATTGTTGTTTTTACACTTCAGAGGTGCTGATATGCAGATTTTGTTGCCTTTCAACACGGCTGGGCTAGCTGTTTCCCCCTGTTTCCGGTCTGTATGCTAATCTGTATATTTGATCTAGCTTTATATTTAACGGACAGATATGAGAGTGATGTATGTAACTTTCAGCCAAAAAGTGAATCAGTGTATTTCCCGAGGTGTGAAATTATTCCATGAAGAGAATATTATCTGTATTTCTGCCTTTGCTGTAATTTCTAGTGTTTTGCGCAGTATCTGTTGAGAGACAAGTGTCAGTTTGGCGCTGCTGTGACGAGAATGCTCAGATACCTTTTTTTTTTTTTTTACAGCCTCTCTTCATTCTCAGCAGGAACAAAATACTGAGTATTAACGCAGTCTTTGGTGGTAACATTCAGATGTGTGATCCACCTTCAAAATGACAAACAACCCATTCCAGAATTAGAGTTGTTTTTAAGCCGAACTCAATACCGATCGCTGAAACAATGCCGTGACGGACTTGCCCTGGGACAACTGTGATGTATAAAAACTTAGCTGCTGTCACTGTGTAACAAGTCAGAAGTCTGCACTTTGCATTTGTACATTTTTTTTTCCCAGAGTTGCTACTTCATGTTACACACACCTGGCGTCTCAATAAAAGAGTTTACGAGGAGACTGTCACACAAACATTAAAATCATAAAAAAACTTAGTGAAGTTTGGCATGTATCATCTTCTTGAATACAAAAGATTCAGCCCGTAAATGTTTTGTCACAAGATCTCGATTTGTTAAGATCTTGTCATTAGGTACTTTTTTAATTTATTATTATTTTTTTTAAATTAGAGGCAGGTTGTTTTGGGAAGGAATTTGAAAGTTACTTTGGGCAATAACTACCATTGTGTGGAAAGTAACGTTGATTACCTGTATGTTTCCCAAAAGTTCATCAAAATTTCAGATAGTCTTCCCCGTCACAACTGTGACCTTCCCACAAAAAAAGTCAGTTTAAACCCCTTGTCAACAAAGGGATCACTGCAACTTTGCTCTTTCATTTGCAATTTTTGTCATTTTCCACGGTTAAGCCGCAAATACATATTTAAAAAAAAGCAAATCGCCTTCAGTTTCTCAGCGAAGCCAAAACAGCACATATTTAACTAAGGACTCCCTTGTTGTGTTGCCACAATGTAATGTCAGATAATTTAAAAAATATTTAGAGTCATTTTCTACTAAATTGATTATAGTGTGGCTCTGATTGTGGTCCTCATCCAGAGAAGTTTGTTCTCAATTCCTCACTTTTTTTCATCCATGTGCCTCCTCCATTAACCTCTTCATTTTGCCTCCTGTCTCTCTGCTTCTAATCTTTTTCTCCTCCTTCCTCCATTTTTTCTTCTTCCTCTACTTCATTTTCTATGCACTTTTATTCTCCCCCCCGTTTTTTTCCTCCTCTGCTCTCCCCCTTTTCTTACGGGATTGTGCGCAAGAGATGACGCACATTCCCGCACTTGAGCTTCAAGTGCCACACGGAATGCTACCTCTGAGGAGAAACGCAACAAAAGGTTAAAAAGGTTTCTATTTGCAACAGAACTCGGTATTGTGTGATGGGTAAAAATGAATGGTGACGTGAGTGTGTGTACAGTATGCCCGTGAATGCCGCAGGACACATGGACACCTGTTGAAGAACGCTAGAGAGCCTCATTCAACCCCCCGAGTGGAATTACTTGACGTGGGTGCTGACGTCCGTTTCGGCGGTGTCGCATACTATAGGAAAGATGTCTTTTTCTGTGTCATTTGCTCCGTCTGTCATGTCTGTCTTTCATGGGTTGCTGCCTTTTGAGGTCAAGTTATGTTAATTTGTCTGTGGGAAGAAAGAAAATGACCATTTGAAAGATTAGAAAAGGAATGCCATGCAGAAGAAAAAAAAAAAAGTGTCGCCGACAAAACAGGACTCTTCTCGTTTTGGAGGTCTGTGCCATTTCCTTTTTTGTATGAAGTTTCTCATAGATTAGTCTGGCGCTTTTTCAGTATTTTGCCTCTTCCAGCTATTTTGAAGAGTTGATTGAGGTTCGCAGTGAAAACACTCGGTGATGGGAATATTTTTAGAGATTGTTTGTTACCTGCCCGTCTTTCCTCAAAAGAGGGGGCACAGCTTGGCAAATTCTGTCCCCCCACTAGCTTCCTCCTAACCTTCTATGCAGAGGAATGAGACTTTCCACCAATTTTGTGTGCACTTATTGTGTTATATGACTCATTGGTCTTCTATGTGTGTGTGCGAGTGCATGTGTGTGGGCATTAGATCAAAGATGGCATTGTATTCTCCCAACATCACTGATATTGTGTTCTTCCGGGTTTGTGCATATCCACCCTCTTTAGAACACCAGTTTTTCTCATTACCGTTGTCATTAACGATTGAAATCGAGGCGCTTGAAGTCTCTGACGTATTTATTGACGTCCTTATCGACATATTTAAGCGCACAAGGTAGGCTACGTGCTGGCGCCGGCGAGAAAAGGAAACGGCACCATTCACATAGATTTTTAAAAGGACCTAAGACGGATCTGGGTGGAGATGGAAAGATGCACTGAGAGGGTTTTCCCCCCATAACAAGGTTTTCCCACAGAAATATTTTAGAGGCCATGCTGTCAAGGAGACTCGGTGTGGGAATAGAGTTCAGTGAGTTAACAGCGTTTGATGAATATTTCCAAAAACCTGTCATATTCATATTCAGACATTAGCAGTTTTGTTAAAAACACTCCAAAACCAAAAAAAAAAAAATGGACACACTTCAGAGGCAATCAAAAAATTCACTTCAATCATCTATGGATTATATAACAATAGAAAATGATGCTTTCTTGCAAAAAGGAGGTGGGCTTGGCCGTCTCTATACTTAACGTGACTCTGTTTTCATTTTGTTTTGGATACAAGCTTCCATTAATTTCTAACCAAAACTTCCTGCTTTTGATTATTTTTATTTTTAGTATTCCTGATCCAACACCGTCGCAGACGGAGAAAAATGCATCATTTCCCATGATACTCTGTTTTCCCCAAATAGCGACATAGACAGGACACAGTTTGCATCATTAAATTGCACATTAACTTGCACATTGCATTGTTCTGTGGGGAATCTTTCCATTTCCCTCTGTCTTTGCCCCACCTGCTTTATGTCAGTTTATTTTGGGAAACTTCACTCTCAGGATAATTGCTACATTACCCAAATGTGTGCTACGTATGAACACAATATCAAACCTATTTTATAATTAGACACTTGATATGAGAATTAATGTTCAGTTCTAAATTTCAGCATCTCAAAAAAAATTTTCTCTATAATTTTGTTGCACTCAAGATGCTGTGTAAATTGTTGCATTCAGATATTTAGTCTAAGTGTTACTAATGCAACTACAATTAAAATAAGGTTTTTGGCAAGCAGAAAAATAGATCAGACATGTACGCTTAACCGGTCTCTGCTTTCAGGTCCTCAGCACTAATTTTATGTGCTTTGTTTGTCGTTTCATTGACTCTTCATCCTTCCTGTTCTTCCCTTCCTGTCTTGCTATTTTCCCTCTGGTGTATTCTTAGGTGCTTTGGTAAATCACTTTTATAGGTCATTTCCAAGGGGGTTTTCGTGGGACAAGGAGCGGCAGATCATACTCTAAGGTCTCAGCCAGTGACCTCATTACACAAGATGCGATTTCTAAGCTTTTTTACAAAACTTTCTGAGATTGAGCCAAAAACTAAATGGAAGAAGTTCCACCTTTTCTGTAGCTTTTTGAGAAGTGTCCTGGGAAATGTAGTAAATGACCGATGTAGAAGAAAAACAAAGCATGTTACACGGGGAGAATAAACTTCAAAAAGTTAGCTCCAAAGGTTGAATTGGACCTGTATGGCTTTCTGATGTGTAGTTCTGTGTTGTGCTTCAGGCCCAGCTACAGCGCTCATTGGACAGCTCTGTCTCCACACAGCCGAGGGCCCTGATTGGCCGACGTGGCAGGAAGGAGGCGGTGGCGGCCATAGGGTTGGGGACCGACAGTGACGGACAGGGTGGCAGTCCAGTGTCAGAACAGGACTCCGGCATTCTGGATGTGGAGGATGAAGACGAGGATGATGACGTGAGGAAACTGCAACCACACACACAAACACATGAAAATATTGAAAACTTCACTATAATTAACTGGCCCTCTAATTTATTGTTTCACCTCGTTTGACAGAAGCTTAGAATACTGAGGGATTTTTTTGAAAAATCTTAACCCAAATCCAGCTGCATCACACACAAAATGGTAGATTTCAGAGCTGTTTTTGTCTCTCAAACAAAAGTGATGTCGTCCATAATATGATATATCTCCAACATGAACCTAATCCCAATGTGTCCACCCATTGGTCCGTCCAACAGTCCAACCCATTCCACTCCAGTTTGCTGCCAGGGTAGCTCAAATTTGTCTCGGAGTGGCTGAGATTTAAGCAAACACGTCCAAACACGTTTTGGATGGTAGGTTAACGTCCGACACTGAATAAGGGGGTCTTTGTGCGACCATTTCTATAACTTTTTAAAATCGACGATCTTACATTCACACCCACTTCACACAGGGAATTGGGTGAGAGAGGAGCCAGGCATTGTACTTTTTTTCCCCCTAGCTTTCTTTTGTCAGTTATTACACAACTATTTATGGCACTTGTAATATTAACAACTGAGTGCAACGCTATGAAAGTCTTGTTGCAGAGACGTTCTGAAACTATGCGTCGTTACCACCTTTTTGAACTCCCCCCTCTCTATCAGTGACAGCTTTTCACTCCTCCTTTGAGTGTAGCTGTGTGGAATAACTAGAATTTTGATTTCCAACATGGTCGGACAGCACGTTCCAAGAACTAGTTTTGAGAGACCATGCCCTTACCAACCAGCCCTTACTTTGCTTACTCTTCTAACTGCTGCATAACCTTTGCTGATCCCAGCAGTCCTGACCCAACCTTTGCTGGGCTTCCCCTTCAAATGGTGGGATGGACAGATCTGCTCTGCTGATGTGACCGCAGCTTTACTTCCTTCCTGTTGCTTTTTCTTTATTTTTTCACTATTTTCAGTCTCTTTTCTGTCATCTCTCCCGTGTGATTCCTTCTTGCCCTAGGTTTGTCTTGTCTCTCCTTGTCTTTACTTTTCTCCCTAACCCTTTCCCTTTTCTTCTTTTTTGTTTCTTTTCCTGTCCTTTTTTTCTTTAATTTCTTTTCCATAGAAATCAGCCCCACCACTCTCAATGGTACATTTTTCTGCCATTAGTGTTGTCCCAGGTGAGGTTTGGGAGGTTTGTGGTGAATGACGTCACTGTGAATGTTAGACCCATAGCGGCATGTAGTCCACAGAAACCAGCTGAGCCAGTCTCTAAGTTTCTAAACACACATTAGCTCACTTTTAAGGAATCACTATGCCTCAAATTTGGTAATGCAGTGGCTTGACAGGTTTGCATTGGTTTCATTTGACTGAAATACTTAAAATCCATTGTATCTTTAATATGTAACTGTAACAAAGGCTTGCCAACGAATCCCCTCACTTTTTCTTTATCAATAAAAAATATTTTTCGTTTCATGAAATCAAATGAAAAAAGGAATTCCTCTTGTGGAACAATAAAGAACAGAACAGAAAATGAAATAGGTTGCATTTCATTCATTTTATTCAGTAGTTGAGATACGCATAGAACAATATCATATTCTTGTTGACCTAGTTTAAAGTTAGGTTCCAATTATGAGATGTTTTTTGGAGTTTTTATATACCTGTGTAAGTTTTGAGGTCTGTCCCATCAATGCTTTTTTGTTGAGGTCAATAATGGGAACAGGAATTTGCGAAATCAGTCTGTTGCAAGGGAATATCCCTTGAGTGGTTCTTAATATTTGACTCTCTTGCTTGTTTATCATTTTCTCCTAATTTTGGATTATATTTCGGTGGAATTTTAGGAGTTGACACTGCTTCGTATTAAGTAGTTACATCCTGTTGTTATGTCCCATCAAAGTACCTTGCAAAGCGATTAGAACATAACTAAATCAGTCTGAAGAACAGGTGGTTATTTAAGTGCATCAATAACATGTTCACAGACTGTTCAGAATATGAACTTGTAGAGATTATTACACAGCAGACACTGCATTGTGATATTGAACTCTTCAAGTAATCCCTCGCGGGATCAAAGTTCCTTTTTGCAGCCCCTGTTGTTCACACTCAAGGAAAGCAACGTACAATGATGTTGAAGAGAATAGAGCTGAACTTGTCACCCCCGTTCTACCATTCTGTTTAAGGTCCCTGTCGTCCCTTTGGCTTATTTATGTCCTGTAAACTTGACTCAACCTTCTTCACGGGAAGACCTTGGCTCGAACAAAGGCCTGACCCCATGGTCGGCAGGGTTACGACCGCATTGGCGCAGATGGCTGCGGCAATGCCAACCATCGGCATCCCGTCTCCTCACGCCATCCTGCCCCTGCCATGTCTTTCCTTTTCTTCCCCTTCCCTTCATTTACAGTTGTCCCCCTGTGTCTATGCATCCTATTTTTCTTTGCTCTTTTCTTTGCTCCCTTTGTTCTCCTCCTCTTGCCCTTTTTCACCTCTTTTCAAACTTGACCTATTGCTACTCTACTTTTTACTTTTCTCTTCTTCACTCATTCCTCATGTATTTTCCTTAATTTGGTTATCTTTCTTGTCTTTTCCCAGTTCTTTCTTGTCTTCACCATTTCCATATTTTTTAGCACTCTCTGTCATCACTTCTGTCCCTTTTCCCAGATCTTCTTTTTTTCCTCTATGTGTACAGTTCTTTTCGGTTTCTCCCTCATATACTTCTATCAAACTTGTTCTGCTTTTTCTTTTTTATCCTGTCTCACTGTCATTCATTTCAGTCTTTCATTTAAACTTTAAATCACGCATACCTGCTTGTATCGCTCTTTCTCTCCGGCTGTATTATTTCCATCTCTCCAGCTCTCACTCTTCCTCTTTTCTGTCTCCATCCCTCCTTTCACTCCACGTCTGTCTTTAAGTGGTACGACTCATTACTTTCATTGTTTCAGGACTCTGTGTGTGTGTGTGTGTGTGTGTGTGTGTGTGTGTGTGTGTGTGTGTGTGTGTGTGTGTGTGTGTGTGTGTGTGTGTGTGTGTGTGTGTGTGTATCAAAGCTGGCATTATGTTGTGCCGCCAATGATTTTTACAGAAAGCAAACTTTCCAGAGGGCAAAAGGGCACATGGTTTTTTGCTTTGTGTTTCTGTGTGTGTGTGTGTGCGTTTGTCTCTGTGTGTGTGTGTGTGTGTGTGTGTGTGTGTGTGTGTGTGTGTGTGTGTGTGTGTGTGTGTGTGTGTGTGTGTGTGTGTGTGTGTGTGTGTGTGTGTGTGTGTTTAAAATGGGTAAATTGCCATTGGAAGACAGAGGATGTGGGTAAGGAGGAAGGAATGGAATGAGGGATGGTTAGACAGAGAGATCGATGGAAAGAAAAAGAGGTATGAACAGCTGGTGACACTGTCAGAAGATTTTCAGACAGAATAATGAAGTGCTACAGAATGCTTCACCTCTCTCTCTCTCTCTCTCTCTCTCTCTCTCTCTGTGTTTCTGTGTCTCTCTGTCAATTACAGTTCAGTTGGCATCTGTAACATTTGTGATGTTTCTAAAACTTACCTCGAAAAACAGTTACTGTGAAAGCATTCAGATGTTTTTATCTGCTCCTTCCGACCCCCTAACCCCCCCCCAGTTATGTCACTCTTATCTTACAAGGGAAGGAGAAAGTGTTTTTTTTTTTTTTTTTTTTACAGATAATTTGGGGGAATTTTTTCAGTGTTTCAAAAAATAAAAATTAGACATTTTCTCGTATTTTGAGAATTTGCTAAGAAAACAGACTTTTGTCTCTACATTTTCTTCCTTCTGCGTCTGTGTAATCACTTTTCTCCGTGTCTCTCTTTAAACTGAAGTTTTATTGGTTTTACATGTACATATATATATACACATACATATGTGTTGCCAAGCATACAAGGGACAATTGTGGATAAAGGTGAAAATAAAACAAATGGGTTATATAGGAAAGGAATTATTAACAGTGAGCATGAAAGAAAGTCCTTATATATTTTGTGTACCCTGTCTTTTTGCCTTCTGCTCATAAGGTGTACATCCAGTCTGACTGTGTAAATCATTTGTGTCAATAGGTCCCAGGAGCTCAGGACCTGGTGGATTTCTCTCCAGTTTACCGCTGTCTGCATATCTACACTGTGCTGGTGAGTTCGTCCCTTCCTTTGTTTCTTTCTCTTTCTTATCGCCTTGACTTTCTCCTTACCCACTTCTAATATCTCCGCTTCCACTGTGCACAAGATCCCTCCCTTAATAAGTAATATTGTGCGTTGCATATCATGCATTGACTTGGTGTACTTCTTGATCGGACAGGACCTTAGCCCAGAAGTTCTTGGAGTTCAAATTCAGAACGTTCAGTTCTTGTGAAAAAAAAAATCCTCAACACAAGGTCCAACTTTTGTCAAGCTGCCTTTTCCAAAGCCAATGGCTTTAGCGGGTCAGTGGGTTTATTTTCCATTTTTTTCTCAATTAAATTGACAGTATACATTGATAGATATGAAAGCGAATTGAGGAATGAAAACTGACTTTACTGCGCATTCTCTAGTTTTTGAGAGAACGCAAGGGCAAGTAGGTTGTGGGAAATATGGAGACAAACTTCTATCATGGTATGTTTAATTTTATATTTGGATATCAATATATATTGTGAAACACTACACTTTCTGGAAACTGATGCTAGGTAAAGTAACCATTTTTTTTTTTTTTGGCAAGTGAGTTTCACACCTGACAAACTTAGATACTTTTTATTCTCTATCCAGTGAATCCAGTATTGCCACAAAGCAGTCCTGCTCATAAACTTGCAGCATTGCTTGCAATCACTTAATGCAACCAGAGATATAAGATGGGAAGCTACCTCTTCAAAATCTTTGATGGTTGAAAAAAGTTGTCATCTCATGGTATACAGTATATCATCATACTGCCCTGACCTGAGGGACAATTACCCCTAATCACCACTAGGTTTATGTACAGCGAGGTATATGATGCTGTAGGATGAGGCCTCTGGCTTGAGCCTGGCTTCACTCCAACCAGGCTGCTGCAGTGTGTGTGTGTGTGTGTGTGTGTGTGTGTGAGAGAGAGAGAGAGAACATGTGCGTGTCTCATCTCAGATAGAATGAAAGCGACATGGATGGAGGTGTTGACTGGGCCATGACTGGGTTAGTTGCACATTTGGGGTCTGTGTGTGTGTCTGCAGGCCTGTAGGGGTTGTGACCGGGTCGGCTGTTTCTGTTCACTGTGTGTGTGTGTGTGTGTGTGTGTGTGTGTGTGTGTGTGTGTGTGTGTGTGTGTGTGTGTGTGTGTGTGTGTGTGTGTGTGTGTGTGTGTGTGTCTGGGGGGCTCTCTGGCAGGGGGACAGGAAGTGCATGAACTTTGACAGGAAGGAGAAAGTGAACGGGCCACAGAACGATGGAGGGAGGGAGCCAAAAGGCAGAGGGAGGTTAGAGAGAGGGTAAACGGGGTGAGATGATGGAGAGTGAGAAGGGAAGGAGTAGGGAAAAGAGAGCAGGGTTTAATGATAGAAGGGAAACAAAGAGGAATGAAAGAAGTGGAGAGGGGTCATCAAAGGTTTAGATTGGTGACACTCGGAAAATTTCATGGGGGGAAACGAGGGGATGGGTCTGAGAGAGAAAGTTAAGCCAAGAGACAAAAAAAATTACAACAACAAATTTCAGGCAGCCTTTGGTTTCAGATCAAGTACAAGTGTTGTTCTTTTTTTCATGGCTGCTTCTCACATCGGATAGTACTGAAGTAGTGAGGGAGTTCTGATATTTGACGTCAATAACAATATGGTCAGATAAAAACAAGTCAAATCAATTTTATTTATACAGACCAATATCACGAATCACAAATTTGCCTCAAGGGGCTTACCAGCATACAAGAAGGGAAGAGTGGTTATTCAAACCGGAGGAAAAAGAGGAAAGAAAAGTGGAGAGAAGCCAGAAAAAGGGTGGAATAAAGAGCAATTAAGAGGAGAGGAGGAGCATCTGAATAATGAACAAGTGTTGATGATACAGTGAGAATAGAGGAAAGACAGGAGGGAGGTTAGTGGAGGTGTTTCGGCAGCGTTTACAGGAAGGGGAGAGGAGAGAGAGAATCGGCTACGGAGCGATAAGGAGTGAAGAGAGGGGAAGCAAAGGAGGGAGGTCACGGGGAGGTTAAAGGGGCAAAAACAGGAAGAAGAGGGCGAAAACACAACACACAGGGGGGTTAGAGAAAGAGGGGGTAACAACAGGGGCCACATAGAGGATGAAGAAATGAAAGAGAGGGAAAAGAGTCGATGGGAAGAGAATAAAGGATGAGAGATGGAGAAGGGAAAGGAGTGTTTTTGTCTCGGCAAGGTGTTGAAAGGTCTGACCTCTTTGCCACTGAGGTCGGGTCATTCCTTTCTACCTTGCAGCGCACGCACACACGCACGCACACACACACACACACACACACACATGAATCACATAATCTGAATCTGTTTCTTCACTCCGTCCTCTGTCATTTGCTGCAATATTTTGTTTAAGCATCGTTCTTTTTAGATTAGAATGTGGAGAGCTGTTTTTTTTGGAAAAGGATATGCATGCACAAACACACACACACACACACACACACACACACCTACACACACACACCTACACATACATACACGCATATACACACGCACACATAGCTGAAACTATTTTATCCATTGTGTTGCAGCAGTTTGATTGACAGGCCATTGGGCAGAGAAGTGGATTTACCATTAGAAAACAAAACCAGAGTGTCCAGCACAGTTTGCTGTACTGGGCAGGGGGGTCGACTGGAAAATAACAGACTGACACAGTCTGATTGTTAAATGTTGAGAATGACTTGTACTCACACTGGCACGCGCTTGTAACAGCTTCATTTATTTTTTCTAGCAAACCTGGATGCGGAATCCCATTTGCAATCAAGACCTCCACTTTCTCCACATTCCCCCCTTTTTTTTCTTCCCCTCCATCCCTTCTCTCTGCCTCCATCTCTCCTCCTCTTTCCATGTTTAAAGTCCATGATGTTCCAGCCGTAGTCAAGCGGCGTCGGGCCCGAACAATACTCCTTTGTTACAGTCACACATGTACTGCACGTTGATGTGTGGACAGAGTTGTTATGAGTGTAAACACAGGCCCGAAGCCCAACATGCTGAGCCGAGGAGAGGGGGGGGGGAGTAGAGCGAAGCAGCATAAGCAGCTGATTTATCACACTGGTCAGACTGGGAACAGGACAGCTGGAACGCACTGGAAAGCTTTGACACCCCAGATTAAGACCTGCTCACACCAGCATTTAAAATGGGGAAATTTCTGGGCCAAATCCGTTAATTTCAGTGGAATTGTCGGCATCAGTGGTTTTTCTTCCGGGGCAATGCTAATCTGCACGGCTTTTTGTATGTGGTTCAGAGGAAGAAAGAAGCTCAGAGATTTATTATGACTACCATGCTAACAGTTAGTTTGCCAGCCACAGTAGTTCACCTGCTTGCCAAATATTTCACAAACAGATGTGCCAGTTCCTGGTGTGACAAGGCTTTCAGGCAGTTTTCAGTCTGTTTAATCTGTTTCTTCCTGCTCTTTTGAGTCTTTGTTTAACTTTTCTCTGTTTATTTCTTCATTTTCTAATCTTTGTCTGTCTTTTGTTTTATTTGATTCCTTTTTTTTTTTAAATATTTTTTTCTATCTTGGACCTTTTCTTTCCTTTGCATATTTTCCATTTTGTCCCCCTCTTATCAACTTTTAAATTTGATTGGAGTTATAATCCATTATGTGTCTCCTGGTTTTTCTTTATTTCCATCCTTCTCTGTCTTTTCTTTCTTTTATTCTCGTTGGGCTCCATGTTTTTATTTATTTTTTCTGTCCTTTACTTTGTTTCTGCCTTTTCTCTGCTTAGTCTGTATTTCTCTCTCTTCATATTGCTTTGCCTCCACCGTTTATGTGGCACTGCAGGGGTCTTACACACACACACACACACACACACAAACAGTCCTGTGTTTCACCTCTGTGATATGCTCTCAGGGAGAGCGAGCACTGTATAATAAAGAGTTCATGGCCGTTTGATGCAGCATATTTGTTGAATACACATTGTTCAGCTGAGGCTCAAACCGGGAATTAAAGAATTAAAGAACACTGTTTTGTCACCTCACAACATCAAACTAAATGTAGTTCCAATGCACTATCTAGATCTCAACCACTGACATTCATATTTTTACCATCCACATTGTTTTGTTTGCAACTTTTTGACGTGTTTTCAATGGACATTGTTCAACCAAGGGTACAAAAGAATTAAAGAATTAGAGTACTTCTGAGCTTCAATACAAAACTCCCCTCTAGATCTTTATTTTTAACGTGTTGTACTTTGTATGTGTGAAATCTTTTTTTTGTATAACGACTGTTTTAGTTGAATGTATCCATGAAAAATGCAGACCTTGCAAAGAACTATTGACTGGAGCAACGTAAAGACACCAAAGTGTTTTCAAAGAATGAAATTTTCAGAAAAACTTTTCTGTTGATTTGCTACATAACAGCCAAAGCTGTAATGCAACAATAGGCAAGCAACATATTTTGAGTTCAGTGCTTTTCTATAAGTAGCACTGATGGACCAAAGAAGTCGACCCTAGAAATAACCCAAGATTTAGGGTTGCAACTAAGTTATTTTCATTATCGATTAATCTACGGATTATTTTCAAAATGAATTGTTTGGTTGATTTAAACATCAGAAAACATTGAAAAGAGCAGAAGGACACCTCATTAAATGTCTTGTTTCGTCTGACCAACAGTCCAAACCCAAAAATATTCAATTTACTGTAATCTAAGAAAAGGAAAAACAGCAAATTCACACATTTTCACGCCACATAGAACCGTCAAATTGTTGACATTTTTGCTCGAAAAATGACTGGATTATTATGATTAAAGTAGTTGGCATTTAATTTTCATTCAATCTTCATTGCAGCTGAATACCACATTATATCAAAAACCTCTGGGTATGTACACCTTTACATACAGAGAAAGATAAAAAGAATCTAAGATCCTTTTTAAAAAAAAAAAAAAAATTTTTTCATTAGAGGGGTACCCCAATGATTTTACGCATGAAGGTCATGTTACTTGTCATCATCTCTCCTTGGGCTTGAGACTTCAGAAATTTTAACAGAAAGCCTGTGTTACAAACTGGGAGAGTGGAGTTTGAGAGATGGGGGGCATTTACCGGACAGAAGGGTCAAACCAAATGATGATATTGTTTGCATTATGGGAAATGTAGGATCCAATGCTTTTGAAGCTTGACTTATACTAAGGATGGAAAATCACGATACTACTCCCGAATGTTGTGGTGCAATACTATATTTAGTACCCCTTTCAATCAGTGAGACTAATCTTGCACCCATCAGAATGTTGTTCAAAATGGGTATCAACATTTTCATTATATCTCATAATAAATATTGTGCCCCTGATGTTTACTTTGCTAAATACCAAACAAAAAAATATATATATACACCACAAATAATCAGTTTAGATTCTCTTAGTAAATGAAAGTTTATCACCCAAAAGAGTAACTAAATAAGCTTCGTACAAGTGACTGAAATGTTTTGTACTTCTGTCTGTATCTTTTTTTTTTTTTTCTTTCCTTTTGGGTACCATCCCTAGGTGGCACAAAGAAAGAGTCCTTGGCAATGAGAGAGTTTGTAAAACACTGGAGTGTTTGTTAAATTCCCAGAATGTTTCTATTTTTTTTTTTTTAAGTCCTCTATCTTACTAAACCTATCATAGTGATAGCAGGTAGTGGTCACCACGGACATGAGCATATAATGTCATTAACGTAGTCCAGGGGTCAGCAGTGCAGATATGTGTGTGTTGGTTGTGGTCTGGTCAGGAGCCCAGGACTGTACTGTCACATTATCAGTACAGTCCTGGGCTCTTATCTCTGAGCTCACTAAGGACTGTGGGTCCTGGTCTGGGCATTAGATAGGCCACAGGCCACAAGTCTCTCTCTCTCTCTCACACACACACACACACACACACACACACACACAGCAGAGAGAGAGAGAGATAAGAGAGATTCTGTGTAATGGAAGGAAAAGATATGAAGGTGGTCAAGTTTAGAAAGCTGGTTCTGTGTTTCTCTGTGTGTGGGTTTTAGTTTTGATGTCTGATCATTGACGCCAACCAAAACTGAACGGGAACCAGTTCAGTCATCAAAGACACATACTGTGTTTCTCACTCACTTCCCCACTCTGTCTCTCACTCACATGACCTTATCTCAACTTTCCCATTATTCAGTGGTTGTAACCTTTGGTTTTATACCTCATTAAATTCAACCTTCACGAAAATCAGTAACAGCCTCAAACAACCATAAACAATTGGCTGCCTACCTCGCTATTGTCAACGATGAAGTGCACCGTCACAGTTTGAACCACATGTTGAACCATATGGTAATCCTGACAATTGAATATGGATTAAATGGAAATACGGGGAAATAAGATTCAACAGCAACAATATTCTGACATAAATTTTAAAAAATCTGGCTTTGACTTGTCATTTTTTTCTATTATTGCTGGTCCTTAAAGACTTTAAAAGTCCAACAAGGTCATAAAATGTCTTAACTAGTTATGTAGTTGAAAACAGATGAAAGAGGGCGAAAATAAAGAAGTTTTAGAATAAATGAATGTTAATCAGCTTGTAAAAAAAAATGAGGCCAATATCTGTTTTATTTTGTGAAAAAGCAGTTATGTATTATTGCATTTAGTTTTGCGGGTTTGAATGGAGTTTTAGCATCCCATTGCTGCCTCTAAAAAAAAAAAAAAAACTTAGGAAGTTGTTGCCAGGAAATAAAACAAAAGAAAATGAATGTAAAAATCCTAATTTACAAATTTACCATCTATATGTTCTTTTTAAAATACAGTTTTGTAATATTTTTCAGTGATATTCACTCAGAAAAAAAGTTTTTTCCAGCTCTTATTCATCACTTAAAATGGGATTTAAATTCAGTTCCAAGTACCACCATCCCTCAGCCCTTCCTTACCTCCAATTTGTGTTCTAGGGTTTGCGTGATGTGTTTGAGAACTACTACAGAAAGCAGAGGAGGAAACAGGCTCGCCTCGTACTGCAGCCCCACTCTAACATGGTATGACCCTGCACCGTCACTGTGTGTGTGTTTGTGTTAGCACTTTTATATCTACACACTCCTAACTACACTTAGCGTACCCTTCCCCTGCACAAACGCTCCCCTCTCCCACTCATACACACTCTCCTTAATCTATGTTAACTACTGTTATCATTAGGAATCCTGAACAAATAGAAGGTTTAATGGTATTAACATGTAAAAAAAACAATTAAAACTTTAAATTTGTTAATTAATATCTGAAAAAAGCGAGTTTATCGTTTTGTTCAGAATTTTTATTATATTGCCCATGTTTCCTGATGTAATTTGAATTACTTCAAAGTTGAATTTGATACAATTTGTCCTGTAAATGTATTTTATCAGGCAAGTTAAGAACTATTTGGCACTGATTGTTTTTATCATTCTATACTTTTCTGCTGCCGTTGCACTCTTTATCCCTCTCTTGTTTCTCTCATGCCACCTTTTCCCCCAACCTTTGTTCTGCCTTTATTTTACACTTCCAGCATGAAACTTTGGAGGGATACAGGCGGTACTTCAATCAGATTGTCGGGTAAGTCAGTTGTCTATCTGTCCTTCCATCAATCCATCTGTACTTCACCTCTTCATCCGGTCTGTATATTAAGGGTGTCGCATAAAGCTACTGTCTGTGTCGCTATCTAGGAATGGGCCTACTTAGGAAGTTTTTGGGAGTCGTCTAGGTGGCTTCATCTTCTTTGTAAAATTCCTAATGTCATCTGTACTTCTCAAACATTAATCTATTAAGTTTAGCTGATCACAAAATATATAAAATAGCTACATAGCCCACGTTAGCATTAACAGCTGTTTACTTACAAAGAGCTTCAGCCATCGTTGCGTTTACAAGACAAGACGTAAGAATTACGCCCTCTGGGCAGCGCTGCTTCTTGGCCCTCTCGTGTTGGACTGATGGCATACTGGATGCTTCAGTGACTAACTGTTGCAAAGTGGAATTAAGCAAGGAGACCGGCCGGGGCTAGGTCCTTAGCATGCTAACTTCATTAGAAGAAAAGTGGTAGAAATAGAAGCAAAACGAGTTAACATTGGCGTTGTAAAGGAAAGAAGTGTGATTCTGAACTCGCATGTTTGTTCTGGACCGGTGAGCAAAGAGCTGTTAATGCGAGCGGTGGCTATGTAGTGATAACAAAAACTTACCTATAGCACCTTTTAAAACATGTTCCCGAAAGAATCAAATAATAAAACAGTATTTCTATGTGGACTATGCCTTCAAAAAAGAAAAATATAAATCTAACCTGAATCCTAATACAAGTTGTGTAAATGTCAATGGTCTAGGTGGAAATGAATACTGGAAATAGATAAGGGAGGTTTTAACAATGGGAAAAGACCAGTCAGAATTTCATAGGGCCATATATTACATGGTTTTCTCTTTGAACACTGGAGTTACAAAGGTAGGAGGTCCAGGAGTTGGTTTGATGTCTGTGATTGGAAAAATGAGAAAGCCAGTGACAAAAATCAGAAAAGTTATCATGGCCATGCCTTCACATTTTGAGACGGCCCCAAACTTCAGCTCCACAGTTTCCAGTCTACTGTCAAGTCGCGCAAGGTGCCATGCAGGGTTCAGTATAGGGTCATCAGGTAAAAATAACACCCCTGCCACATCAGTCAAGTTTATCTTGGATGGACATCTGAGATCCTGACACCACTATAAAGAGGTGCAGCCTTTCTGATTGTGCCAGTCTGTGTGTTTTTGATTTGACTGAGTTATGTTTATCTGTTCAGTCTGCATTATCAGATCATAGACGAATAATGTCATGGTATTTGTTTACTGTCTACCCATCCATTTACAATCTTTTATTCCCTCCCTTCTGTCGTTCATCCATCACCCATCCACCTTTCCCTGACTCTCATCATCCAGTCTACCAATCTGTCCATCCTTACATCCATGTCATCCCTTTACCCACCTCTCCATCTACCCAACCATCCATCCATCCATTGTAAGCCCTCTGTGTAACTTGGCAGAAGTATGGGTGAGATATGGCGAGAGAGAGAAGCTTCGGAAAAAACCAAACATCAGCCTTTAGTGACACCTCATTTCATTTCATTTGAGTGACTTTTGACATCTTTTCATCTGTCCTCCCCACCGACTTTTTTTTTTTTTTTTATCCCTCTCTGCCCACACTCACCCCTCCCCTCATTTTACTTTTCCTCTCATCCATCACTCCATCCAGTTCTCTCCATTGCATCCACATTCTCTCTCTCTCTCTCTCTCTCTCTCTCTCTCACACACACATACGCACACCGTGGTGACGATTGATAGAGTGAGTGTGATGGTGGTTGGCTTATTGCTGTTATTCCTCGTGTCTGTCTGGATGGAGTAGACGCCTCTATAAACATCGCTAAGGCTGGACAGTAACACACACACTCACAAAGGTGCACACACACCCTCAGGTCTGTTATTCCCATCTGACACGTTGGAAAGTGCCATCCCATGGCTCTCAACAATTGCTGTATCTCTACCATTCTCCTCATCCGTTCCTCTACTCTTTTCTCATCCAACCAGCCAATCATCCTTTCATCTTCAATCTTTGTAGAAGAGGAACAGTCCTTTAGTAACTTGTATTCTCCATGACAACTAGACATTATACTGATAAAGTTGCTTTGTGCATCTTGTTTAATTTTATCCATCTATTTATACAGGTTGGTGTAATGAGAGTTACTGTATTAGTTCTCTTTTGCAGTAATACACAATGTTAAAACTCAAGATATTGCATTACATTTTTATGTACGAACAAGATCAGGAGAAAGCTTAGGAAAACCATAAAAGAAAAGAAAATTATTAAATACTGAAACAATCGGTCAATTAATTGTTTAGCCCATTGTCCCCTTGGGCTCTGGGAAAATGTAATGGGAATTTGTGCTTTTTTTATGGCCATTGTATTGATTAAACAATTAATTGATTAATTGAAAAATGAACTGATAATAAAATTTGCAGCCCTAAAAAGATTGAAACAGACATCAAATCAGAAATTGATTTTTAAAAAAAAAATCAATTAATCATTACCTGCTTATTTTTTGAGACATTCCCTTAATCAAACACAGTTGTAGACCCGAAGACTGTCAGTCCCTGAAATTATCAATCAGGCATTTTAATCCCTTTTCACAGGCTAGAATTTTGAGGGAAATTGCTGCTCAATTGAGCTGTGATTCAAAACAGGAAGAGTTTCTCACAAAAGAAAATTGTGGAAAAAGTTGGATAAATCGAAAATTCACTCCCAACATATTTATACTCTTCAGTAATAACAAAGAGAGGGCTAACCATGCACAGTTTTGTCACAAATCCGACCACAATGTGGTTCATTGTGGTCTGGCAAGGCTCAGTGGCACTGATTTGAATGAGACATGTTGTCAGAGGACAAAAACCAAAGTAACTGCAGACAATTTGATCCACTTCACACAGGCGTCATTTCAAGAAAGCAGTACAACATTTGATTGATCAGTGCTGTCCATTGCTGAGACATCAGCATCTTTTTACACCTGATTCAATGAATGCACCATTCTGCAGGGCTGGCATTGGTACTTGTAAGTGATTTTCAAACAAAGTAAACATGGTGGCTTTTCTGGAAACATCAGAATTCACTTAATCCATCCACTGAAATATTTCTATGTAAATATGAGGTTGGAAACAGGCTGTACAGTTGCAGAATTATACTTCATTTAATACCGATAATGCCTAGTTGAAATAGTTATTTACAAGGTTCACAGGTTTTGAGAAGTGGTGAGTCATGTCATCATGCAGCTGCTGGCCATTTGAGGTCAGCAGATATTTTCCAAAGAAATCTTTCATTACAGAAATTCACCTAGATTGATTTGAGTTGAAGAGAAATACTCGGACCAAAGAAAAAACAGCAGCTGTATCTTGTGAGAGCACGCTACGAGGTTTCTAGAGTGCATTTGTTTAAAGAAATAGTTGGACATTGTGGGAAATTTGCTTATTCATTCTCTTGTTGAGAGTTGCATGACATGATGTGTACGGTTAGCTTAGTTTAGCATAATGACTGGAAACGGGGAATCCAGCCAGCTTGAGTCCATTCAAAATCCACCTACCAGCGCTTCAAAGTCTGACTAATGAACATGTTAGGTCTCATCTGTTTAGTCTGTACAAAAAGAGAGGCGTTAAAAGGACAACTGGATGTTTTACAGGGGGTTATGTGCTGAACCTAAGTCTATCACAATAAGTCTCCAGGAAGTCACTGCACCCAACCGAGAAATATTCTGACACTTAAACCTCCCATAAAAATGCAGCTTGTGATTTCTACACAGTTTTTTTTTTTTTTAACGTATTTAAAAAAAAATTAATAAATTATGTATTATGACATTATGTATTAATTAGTGATCTTTAGAGGTGCTGGTAGGCAGATTTATTTATTATTATTGGACAGAGTCAGGCTATCTGTTTTCCCCGTTTCCAGTCTTTATGCTAAGCTAACTGTCTCCTGGCTCTAGCTTCATATTTAACTGACAAGTGTCTGGGTGGTATCGATCTTCTCATTGAACTCTGGGCAAGAAAGTGAATATGTGTATGTCCCACAATGTTGAACTAGTCTTTTAAGCGAATTATATCTACTGTGAGATAGCCAGAGCCAGTCCTGAAGTTATCATTGATTTCTCACCCCCCGTCTTTCCCTCCTTCCCTCCATCCAGGTTCTTTGTTGTGGAGGATCACGTTCTTCACACCACACAGGGTTTGGTCAACAGAGCGTACGTAGAGGAGCTTTGGGAGTTGGCGCTGTCCAAAATTGTCGCTGCCCTGAGGACACACTCAGTAAGAGGAATCACACACTCATTAAATACTAATTACAATTTTGTACAGAAGTTCACACGAATTCACTGTCAGTTGTGCCATAACTAGCAGCTGCACTGAATGACACACACTCTCCTCTGTCTGCTCAGTCGTACTGTGACGACCCCGACCTGGTGCTGGATCTGAAGAACCTAATTGTCCTTTTTGCTGATACACTGCAGGTATGTGTGTGACATTAATTGTTCAGCTTAAACTGTGAAGGAAGGAAAGTGTTGCCATCCTTGCTGCCCTGGTCATCATCGAGCTGTATGAAATGATTTACTCAAGCTTCTTTCTTTCCATATTGACGTTTTTTTGCTTTTTGTTCAGGTTTTCTCGGCACATGCCAAGTGAGCTTTTTAAGCCAAGAGGCTCATGAAACTTGTTCAAAGCATGTTTTGCATTAATAAAAATGAATGGACGCCAATCCTTAAAGAAAGACTTTCTTTCTTAAATCGGCCTTTTTAGAAATAGAGGTTCATCATCTAATGTCAGTTCACCCTCCATATATTAACTCTCCACTGCAGGTAGGAACTAACCTGGATGGATTGAGTGTGATGGATGAGAGGATGGAGGGATGAAGGGGAGATAGATGGGATGTGGTTGAAAAACCGGATGGGAGAAACATTCGGAGATGAGTGAGAGAGATTGAGGGAGGGGAAGTGATGAATGGATGATATGATGCCCAAAAGTCATTTATGGGAAGTGATGAGGTGCCACTGAATGGCTGAATTCACCCTCTTTTCTTCTCCTTTGACAGAGTGTCAGACCTATTTTAATCCTCCTTTCTAAACCCACAATTGACTTTCTTTTTATATTTTTTTCATTTCAGACTCATAAATGTAACTTTAAAACCATACAAAACCTTACATTTCTTGATCAGTGAAATCCATCCATCTCTACTTTTAGAGATGATTTTCCACCCACACATTTTGCAGTCTTATGAAAAAATATTTGATTTTCATTTATCATCCTTTTTTTCCTGTTATTTCCATTGTCCAGAAGGGCAGCAGTGTGATTTAATTTTGAGTAAATTAAATTTTAGCTCGAGAACATGGAATTTCAGTTTGCAGAACACATAGTTGAAGTATGTTGATAAAAAAATCTGTATTAAATTTGGTATTTTGTAATGATTGGCACATAAAACAAAAATTTCTGTTAGAGGTTTTGCAGACAACATATATCTTTGTACTTAGACCTTAGATTGGCCTCCTTGTTCATCCATTTTTTTGCATGCATTCAGACGCAGCTGGACACTGACTGCTTGCTCTGGTTTTCCCTCCTGCAGGGTTATGGTTTCCCAGTGTCCCAGCTGTTTGACATGCTGTTGGAGATGAGGGAGCAGTATGGAGAAATCCTGCTCAAGAGGTGGAACATCACCTTCAGGTACTGATTCATAGAAGACGACTGACCTTTGCTGTTTGAGTGGAAGCGGCGGAAAGTGATTGAGGGAGGGATATTGTGTGAACCCTGAGGTGACATCAGGGCGATAATTCTGTTTTTCAGTAGCTGAGGACATGTTTTGTGAGTGCCTGCTACACTGACCTTTCCCTTTCTAGTCTTAAGGTCATGAGGGCGCTCTACAAGTTTGTCTGACACACACACACACACACACACACACACACACACACACACACACACACACACACACACACTCAACAGTGTTGGTTTGTGGGAAATGTCCTCATCCTGGTTTTGAAGTTTTATGACCAGCCGGAGAGAGGAAGTGTTTTAAAACAAACGTCCGGAACATTCTCTGCCCCTCAGAATGGGTAGTACCCTTACAAGACTGTGTGTGTGTGTGTGTGTGTGTGTGTGTGTGTTTGGGCTTACATGCCATTGTTTCACCATTGCTTTTGTCCAATGACACCAGTGGGACTTGCTGCAGCAAGAACGGACAAACAAACACACTCACTCCCTCTCTCCTTCCTCTCTCTCGCTCTGTGTCTCTCTCGCTCTTTCTCTCTCTCTCTCTCTTTCTCTCTCTCACACACACACACATACACACACACTGGGGAAGCCACAGGAATGTTATGTTGTATTGTTGGAGAGAGAGCACTCTCCGGTTCACGGCCTCTCCATGGAACGTTGGAACGTCCGAACTTTGGAGTGCCAACAAGAAGTAGGGGTGGTGGGTGGGTGGGGGTCATTCTACAGCCTCAAGCATTGGAATGACCCCCAATGGGATGACTATGTGTATATATACATATACTGTGTGTGTATGTATATGTATATGTATATGTGTATGAATGTATATATGTGTGTGTGTGTGTGTGTGTGTGTGTGTGTGTGTGTGTGTGTGTGTGTATATGAGATCATCATTATTATAGGAGTAGGAGTTGTAATTATTTACCCATGATGTTTTGGTTTGTTTTTGTTTTTTTTTTTCTCTCTTCTTTAGGCAGGTGTTGGACCAGGACAACTACAGTCCAATCCCAGTCTCAACAGAGCAGGAGTATAGACACTACACTTCCCAGTTTCCCCTGCAAGACCCCGAACTAGAAAAGGTAGAGAGCGACAGGGAGACAGAGTAAATGAGGGCGAGCGCAGAGAGCAGAAACAAACAAGGAAATAAAGGGAGAGGAAAAAAATTAAATGTGTTGTTTTTGCTTTTCACAACAATTCCAGTCTCCCAAGAAATAAAGACTGAACTTGTGTGTCTGTCTCTGTGTATGAGTTCTGGTTGATGAAGTGAGGTTGCTTGTGCATAAAACGTGAAGTAAAATTTGAATAAAATCTCACTTAATCCTGTTTTTTTTCTTTTCTTTTTCTTCTAGCTTCCCTTCCCAAAGAAGCTTCCCTTTTCTGAGTTCGTGCCAAAAGTCTACTGCCAGCTCAAAGAGTTCATCTATGCCTGTCTGAAATACTCTGAAGATTTACATCTCAGGTACACTTGCATACAAAACCTATGCTGCTAATTCTCCCTCTGTCACTGATATTCATGCTATCCGTGTCTGCCTTTTTGAGGAAGAGTTTTTTTTTGTTTTTTTTTTTCCCCCTTTGTCAACCCGATTTGGAAAAATCCTAATTCTCCCGGCACAACAGCCCTTTTCTCTTGTTGATCTGGGGAGGGTGTAGACAGCCACGTGCCTCCTCCGATACACCTAGAGTCACCAGATTCTTCCTTTTACCGTTGTCAAGTGTATCGGATAATTTTTTGTTTTGAAGGAGGAAAATCGAGTTATTTCACAGCACAAAAACATTAGTTCTCTTAAATTACCACAGTCCTATTAAATAGCCATGTGAATAGTATGTAATAGTAATATATGTACACCTGCTGTAGTGTGTGGGACCGTCATGACTCCAGGTGGCTAGCTGGCTCCGCTGTCTCTTAATAGATCTACTGATCACATCAGCAAGACGAGCAGACTGACAAAAGCCTCTGAACGCTGATCTTATCTTTTCGGTTTGTTTTCGTTGACAAGCTTTTATACCCGATAACAAAAAGTCAGTCTGTCCCTACCTGCTGTTTAAGTTAATGCTGGCTAGCCAGGTGTCTGCAGGCCGCTGTCAAGAACCACAAAAATTCTGAGCAGGTGGACTTCCGTCTGTGCTGAAATTGATTGTTAAAACTGCATGTGGCGTTGCGTGCTAACCCAGATTTATTAAAGAAATATGCACAACGATGGCAGGCTTCAAATGGGGCAGGTCTTGTATTATTCTTGCAAGTATAAAATTAAAAATAATATTTTGCAGCTTGTCCACAAGCTATTGTATGGAACCACAAATAAACCTCTGACACATTACTTCTCATAAACTTTGGTGTTGTGAGTAGCTGCTCAAAATATTGTTTAGTTTAAACTAAATATTTTTCTTACAGACTCTGAATTTATATATTGACTGTCTTATTTTTGAATTTCTAATAAAAACCGACAGCTCTAGCGCCGCTCGCGTTTGTCGAAACTAAAACTAAGCCAGAGGTACTGCTGCAAGGGATGGAACATGGGTTGTTGCAGTGGGTGGGTGTGTTTTGCCCTACGCTCCCCATAATGCTTCCTTACCCCCCTTCACTTTCCACCGCTGTGTCTCTCCCAGTCACTCACGCACACTCACGCACGCACACACGCACATGCACACACACACGCACATGCACACACACGCGTGTTCAGCAGCCTTTCCTTGGTTGATTGCGTCTTTCCATTCAGACTAGGGATCATTGTCCCATTAGATCCAGCCCACAGGAGGACAGACGCACACACCCACACACACCCACGCATGCCACAACTCAGCAATCAAGTCCAGCTTCTGTTCCATGTTCTGTAGAGGTTAAACAGTAACCTTCTGAGTCTGTGTGTGTGTGTGTGTGTGTGTGTGTGTGTGTGTGTGTGTGTGTGTGTGTGTGTGTGTGTGCGTGCGTGCGTGCGTGCGTGCGTGCGTGTGTGTGTGTGTGTGTGTGTGTGCGCGCATGCATGCGTGTGTGGGGGTGTGTGCATGTGCGTGCGTGCGTTCGTGCGTGTGCATGTGTGTTGGTTATGGTTGATGAAGAATTAAATAAAACAATGCAGCTACTTTTCTGCTGAGGAGATGAGCAATCAGGAAACTACCTCCGCTGTCCAGAAGTATTCCACAAGGCTGGGACTCAGCCAGACACATGCACAAACACACACACACACACACACACACACACACACACACTGAACAACATACATGGAGACATACATACATGCACACGCACGGGAAACTTGAACTGCATATGTAAACTTACAAAAACTCAAGATGCGAATGCTGAACCAGATAAATACACACATTTTAGAGAGAGAAACAAACACTTTTCACACACATTTTAAACAAAACACACACTGTGAATCCCTCTGTTTGATATCTAGTATTAGTGTCGAACTCTGATTTGGTTGGGAGTTTCAAATTAAGTAGCATTTTCGTCGATTCATACTCATTTCCTCAAGCCCCCGGGGTTGTACGTTTTAATTTTTATGAGTGTGTTTGTGTTCACTTTGTATCCAGTGTCTGAATGTTTGATAGTGTTTCTCTGTGTGCTTGCTTTTCTGTGTGTGTCCACTTTAAAATTTTGTGTACCAATTTTGGTGTTTTAGCGTGTGTAGTTGCACTGTTGTAGTTGCGTCCGTGTTTCTGTTTTTTGTGTTGCTTCTGTGTGTATTAGTGTGTTTGATTCTCCATGGGGGCTGGGAACCAGGGAGATACCATTGATCCATGACCAGCGGAAGAAAAAGAGACGGAGGCAGGAGGGAGGAGTGATTGGGAAAAAGTTGGCTAATCAAAGGAAACGGTTTAACAGAAAAAAAAACGCAGGGATGAAAAGAATCTGTCGTTTTGTATTTGTCTCAGTCTGCATTCAGACATTTACTTTGGTACGATGGGATTTACAGCGCTGATTTAAAAACAGGAGCACTGGTCTGAGCAACTGATCAATCCTAAAATGAAGCTCAAGACGCATACTATTAAATATGTGTGACCCCCTTCTTTTTAAATCTAATATTAACATGTGTGTCATTGGACAAAAAAATGGCTTACAGGGTTTTCTCACTAGACATACATCTGTAAAGCTGGTATATTAATGTGCAAGACATTGATATACACGACTCCAAAGCGCAAAAAAATTAAAGCATTACTGGAAATCTAATAGAAAACACTCACAGCATCAGACAGAATGACCCAAAAACGTAAATAGGATAATTAAACGCTTAAAACACACCTCAAGGGTACAATGTGTAATGAATATTTTTCTTCACAACAAAATGTATCAGGCTACAGGCAACAATGAACAGCCCTCTACAGGATAAACAAGCTGCTCGGACACTTGCATGCTACCTTTTGTGTTATAACACATGAAAAAATAATCTAATTGTAGCCCCAGTCATGGAAAACAAAGCTGTAACATCAGGTACCTTGGTGCTTTATGTGGATACGTTCCCATGAATACAGACTGCTTTGGTCTGATTCACTGGATTGCTTTTAAATAACTTTGCGTTTGAGTCTGTCTGACCTTACCAAAATGTCCCAGACAAGTGTTTTTCAAGTAACTGTTTCTCTCTGGTCTCTTGCTGACCAGACAGCACTAATCGCTCTTCTCAATCAGTGTAATGACTCCACTATTTGACCTGGCTTGATTTCTATGGTTGTGCACACCCTGCTATCCGGTTACCACAGCGGCACGCCTTCCTGCCCGCTTCAGACACACAGTTCCGGATGCAAACGGAGCGATGGAGCGGGATTGTGGTCACTGATCCCCCTGACCTCTGACCTTAACCTCTGTTCACATTTCTGATTTGGCGGAAATAGTGTATGCTTGAGTGCATATATGTGTATAATATAATATGTTTGTGCATGCGTGTTTTGCTACTTTTCTCCGTCATTCTACTTGCATTACCTTTTTTTTTGTTATCCTGCAAATGTGTGTCTGTCAGTCGGTCTACATGTTTTTAGCCACACAAGTGGTGCGGCTCTAGTAACGCTAATTTAACTTTAGTCCACTTTAGTCCAGACTGAAATACCTCAGCAACTAGTAGATGGACTGCCATGAAATTTTGTACAGACCCTCATGGTCCCCAGACAATGAATCCTGATGACTTTTTTGATCCTCTGACTTTTCCTGTAGCGCCACCACGAGGTTGACATTTGTGGTTTAAAGTGAAATGTCTTAAACATTATTGGAAGGTTCGCCATGAAATTTGGTTCAGACATTCATGGTTCTCCTCAGGACGAATTGAGACAACTTTCGCAATCCCTTCACTTTTCATCCAGAGCCATCATCAGGTCAAAACTATCAGTTTGTACAATATTTTAGTTTGACCAAACGCCTGCAAAACTCATGACATTTCCATCAGCCTCAGCAGCTCTTTGTGTTTAGAGCCAGTTAAAAACTGTTAGCATGCTAACAGGTTAAACTAAGATGGTGAACATGGTAGCCATTGTATCGGCTAAACATAACATTTTCATTATGAGTATGCTGATGTTTAGCATTTAGCTCCAAGCACCTCTGTGCCTTAGGTCAGCCTCACAGAGCCGTTAGCACATTTAACAAATGGTAAACCTGCCTTACTGACACCCATTGTTGAAATGACGGGAAAACGAAGAGACTGCCGTCTTCCATTATCAGCTGTAAGCTGCGGTTTTCGACACCGCACAACCACCTGTCAATTTCTCCCCAGTGATACCCTCCCTCCCATGCCTGCAGCCTCTGCTCACAGGAACATTCACTCCGAAAAGTCTCATGAGGAAAAAAAATTAACAAAGTAGTACGTGAGCTCAAACACCTGTGTGTCTAAGTGGACCGTTGCACCCTGCAGAAGTTTAAGATATTTAATATAACAACCAATAACATTCGCATATCTGTGTTTTCCTATTAAATACGTGAGTTATTTACATTATATGGCAATATTTCTGAAAGTGTTTTCAACTCATCGCACACTTTGTTGAACGAGAAGGCATCCTGTTTTACTGCATAGCTGCCTTAGTGGCTCGTAGTATTGCAACGATACAAACGCTCAAAATGAAGGAAATATCTCTTTAAGGGAGCGGTACAAAGTATACTGGAAGATACAGTTTCTACTTTGGAGTCATCCATAAGAAAAAGCAGTAATTTACGTCCAGTCATACTTAGAGTTGTCTCAACATGTTTTGAAAGATTCCGTTGTCTGTTATTCTGGCTTCCATGGCTCGTGAAGCAAAGACTTCACTTCAGATTTGACAAAGATCTGAGCGGTGGTTTGGCAGGGGCTTCAGCGATGAAGATTGCTCAGCTCTGTGATGTTTCAAGAGGAACAAGAGATGAGGCGATGTTGGCATGAAAATTTGTGGGAAAAGCATTAACCTGTGCCCTAGAGGTAGAACAGGGCTCATAGCCAAAGGTTTGCTGGTTGACTCCCAGAGTAGTTGGAAAAAATCTGGAATATGAAACAGGCCTTTTTTTTTTTTCTTTCTTTCTTTTTTCTTTTTTCTCTCTTTGGAGCTGCCACACGCCAAACAGATGCCCACACGCTCAACCCCTAAGTCTGGTCCAGCTGTAGAAGAATGTGGGTGTGAATGTGTTGAACTGCGAATATGAAGCAGGGTGTTGCTGAAAAAGAGCATGTTTGCTCGCCCAGCCTGTTCTGGGTAAAGGCTGGAAAGAAAACAGGCAACTATGGATAGAAGTGAGAACCTTTTTTGAGATTCATGTTAGGAAAAACAACAAGCAAAGACAATCAAATAATTCAAAATCTAATTGCGTATGTCAATCTCGGCCTTGAGCAGGCTGTTTGATCAGAGACACTTCCACATTTCTCCAGCAGATATCCAGCCGCTGTCGACCTCATGCCAAAAGTGCTTTTAAAACTGGTTTGATGTAGCCTGCTTCCCAGTTTCCACTAATCACAGGTATCACATTTTGTTTTGGAGTTGGCACAGTGTTAGCCCGATCACAGAAATAAAAACATGCATGTTTGTTTAAAGGAGACGTTTTTGGTTGGGCTTGGGCTAATGGCTCATCTTGTAATTTAGTGATGCTGTTAAATCTCGTAAGGACCGTCAAATCTATCTTGTTAATAAAGTTTAGTAAGTTAGTCGAGTCCTTATCTCTCTCTGGCACCGCTAGCTTGTCGAGTAGTTACAGTAACGTTTTGTACTATATGACCTCAAAGTAGCCAAATCTCTAATGTCAGATTGTTCAGTCGCATCACTTTATTTCAACGAGTGAGCAGCTGCAAAGTTAAACCACGGTGACGTTTAGTGTGAGAACTGCTGTTTCGGTGACAAATGACGTAGGAAGTTGTGCTATGGAGGCATTTGGGGGTGAGAGACAAATATGAGTGGAACTCTATTTGCCTGCCATTGCGCGCGCACACACGCTTAGGCAGACCAAGAGAGAGACACGCACATACGCGGTGAGCGGACACGCACTCGCAGCAACTACACACATAGACAGAAACAGCATGTACGCTCGCTCACTGAACCTGTCCATCTTCCAAATATCGGCAGACACAGACACACACAGACACACAAGGACACACATACATACATACACATAGAGAAAGCAGGTTGTGCTTGTCTGGCAAATTGATGACCACAGGTGATTTGTATTACATTTGAGGACTGCTGCGTAGCACAGTCACTCACTGCTCCACACTTAAAGTAGGACATTGTGTGTGTGTGTGTGTGTGTGTGTGTGTGTGTGGGTGGGTGTGGGTGTGTGTGTGTGGGTGGGTGGGTGGGTGGGTGGGTTTGCACGTTCCTTAACACCGTCCAAAGTGTGTCTCGTGGTGCAGAACGTGCATACCTGTGGCTTCCTGGCTACGTGCGCTCTAACCTCTCACTATTTTCACTGCTGACTACGTTCTTTTTTTTTTTTTTTTTTTTGTTGTTGTTGTCATTGTTGTTGCTGTCGGTGTATTTTTAGCAAATACCTCTACATGTGTCCATCCATTCCTCGTTGTGCTGTAAAAATTCCTGCACTGAAGGCATTTGGCTTCCTTTTGACAGCGTCGACCACCACGCATTGTGACTGGTGGTGGCATAAATATAATAAAATTCAATCTGGATTCTGCGGTGTCTCTACGTGTGTTTGTGTGTGTGTGTGTGTGCGCGCGTGCGTGTGTGTATGTGTGCGCGCGCTTGTGGAGTTCACTAGCATGCATTGACTTTTTGCCACTCTCCACACACACACACACACACACACACACACACCATTTTTGTCCACTCTGCACTTCTGCTGCTCCAGGAATTTTTCCCCCCTGCTCTGAACTGTCGGAACGTTTTTAGGATTCCTCCGCTTTTTTGGAAACAAAGTGAGTTTGGAATTCCAGCTCTCACTCTCCCTCAGGCGACACGGTGTGTGTGCGTGTGTGTGTGTGTCTGCGTGTCTGTGTGCGTGTCTGTGTGTGTGTGTCTGTGTGTGTGTGTGCACGTGCACTTAGGTTGAATTCCAGGCAGAGACAATTTACTGATTTGGTTGGAATGTGTTTGCTACCCACAGGGCTCTGGAATCGAACACACAAAAAAACGCACGCATGCAAGAAGACACACACAAACACAAATCCTTCTTCATCATCTCGCAGTGGGACAAAGTGATTGCTTACGTTTCCGGTGTTTATCTGTCTCTGCATGATGCGTGTTTGACCTCCTCTGACCTTTTGTGTACATATGTGTGTGTATGTGTTACACTATAAAACGTGTTTTGTGTATTTACAACCTTCTCACTCCATGTGCTTCTTCTGGAAATGTGTCCTGACCTTCTCCTGACCGTGATTTTGATGGTGTGTGTGTCAATATTTGTCCCGCCCCTGTCTGTGGGTTCAACCTCTTGCTGGTGTCAAACAGCGTCTGGACACACACAGGCCTCAGTTCAGCTTTTTGTGCCGGTTGACGCTTCCAGGAACCAGTTATTAAACAGGAGGTGATGCTTCGCCAGGGATAGACTCTGCCATAAAAAACCTTACTAGATTCTCTAAATTGTGCAGAAATTTGTCTGGGTTTCTCCACCAAACATCACCTACATTTCAAACATAACAAAATCAATTGTATATCAGAGGTTTTCTAAGTGGGTCTGATTAGCGACCATCAAACATTTGTTTTAACTGGGAATTTGAGCTCATTTCATACTTAACAGCCCGCAGGCTGTCTTATTCATTGTTGGCTTTACAGAGGTGGTAATTTTATGACTACTTTTATGACTATTTCAAGTCTGTTGAGGATTGCAGTGGGTAAATATATTTAGAAAATTCGTGGTTAATATCAGGGCAGGTGCCAGAATTCAAAAACAGGTTTTTGGATTTCTAAGAAGCAGTTCAGAAGTCTGTGATTTCAATGACATCTAATAGGTTGAGTCTTAAATTGCCTTTTCTGAGTTGTTTAGGTTAATTATTTTCAAGCTGCAGTCTTATCAGGAGGTTTAAGACAATGTTAGACTTCTAATGAGCCTGACAGCTAATAACATGGTAATGTGCTCATTTGAATTGGCTGACAGTTAGAATTTTTCCAAATGGAGAGATTCTCAGACTGAAAAATTCACTTAAACTGTTTATACTGGCTTTCAGATGCAGCAGCTCTCTGCAAGAAATGGAAGAAATCGCTTCTGCACAGTCACTGATTCTCTGTCGTTGTGTGTTTATGTACGTGTGTGTGCGTGTGCGTGCGTGCGTGTGTGTGTGTGTGTGTGTGTGTGTGTGTGTGTGTGTGTGTCCCCTTAGTTCCACAGAGATAGACGATATGATCCGCAAGTCGACAAATCTGTTGTTGACGAGAACCCTCAGCCACTGTCTGCAGTACGCCATTAAGAAGAAGAATGTCGGGCTGGCAGAGGTACTGTGTGTGTGTGTGTGTGTTTGCGTGTGTCCAATGTGTAAAAAAAAAAAAAAAAAAAAAAAACAAAAACGAAAAACTCAGCCTGATGCTTGTAATAATCCCTCTCAGAGGGAAAAGGCTAATGTTGTTTGCACAACTTCGGTGTAATTCCGTTGCTCAGAATGGTCATTCTCAACATTTCCAGCTCATTTACCATCACGAAAACAGACATTTCCTCTTACCAGCCTGTTGTTGTTGTTGTTGTTGTTTTCGTCAAAACTGTGCAGAACCGGGAACTGAGATACCAAGTGGTGATTTTTACTTTCCACTTTTCCGTGCTGTTTGTTTCCATGCTCCATGATCAGCCTAGAGACCAAACAGTCATTAATTTACAAGAACAAGATGTAATGATAAGACGGTGTGTTATGGAAAATTCAGCATGTCTGCATCCTTTGTTAAACAAGTTCATTTTATAATGAAAAACGGTGCTGGATTTCAAAGTAATGAGCAGTGTATCAAGACAGATGTCCAAATGGAGGCTTATGATGCAAATACAATTACATTAAGTGCTACTGGACTGATTATTGTAGAAAATAAACATATTTGCTTTGTTATGTGCTTTTGTTACTGCACTGATTGCTGTTTGGGCTATTTTGGCTTAAAAATGTTTCTCTTCATAGGAGGTATATGTACTACATTTCCTCAGCACATTAATGTACCCTAGGCAGGAGAAAAACATCAAATCAAATATATGGGTAAATAAATTGATAAAGACAAAAGACCAAGCTGACCTCTCTTATTATAACTGCGTGAGTTTAAAAAAAAGATTTTGTTAGGAAATGTCTGAAAGGTAACAGCAGCAGCAGCATGAAAAAAAAAGCCTTTACACTGACAAAAATAAATAAAAGTGGCTCATCAGATACAAAAAGAATCAATTTATTCCATATGAAAAAGTTGACAGTGTGAAAAAAACGATAAAAAAGTGAAGTTTTCGGTCAGAGGACCATCGTCAGCGCAACTTATAAACCATGCAACTCTAGAGGCATAAATAGTATAAAAATGTTTATATCAACCATACCTGAAGTTGTCCCGTGTGATTTTTGTGTCCTCTGTTTTGTTGGATGTTTACATTCAGTTGGTGCAGGTGATCATTAACACCACCCACCTGGAGCAGAGCTGCCACTTCCTAGAGGAGTTTATATCAAACATCACCAATGTTCCTCCTGACACAGTAAATGCTACCAAGTTGTATGGGACCTCCACCTTTAAGGTAAACATCTGTTTGTTGTTTCTTTGTTTCCTTGTTTCCTTCCTTCCTCTCTCTCTCTCTCTACCTTCATTTCCCCAAACAAATCCTTCTTTTATGTTTGTATTTTCTTTTCATACTTCCTTTTCTTTCATTATTACATCTCTCGGTTTTTCTCTAATATTCCTTCTCCATTCTTTCTGTCCTTCCTTTCTTTTCTCTTCTTCCTTTTTTCTGCTATTCTTCCATACTTCTTCCATCTCTTTCCTTAATTTCATGTCCTTCTTCCCTTTTTTCTTAAAAAAAAAAAAACAAAACTTTTTTTGTCCTGCCATGCAACACAAGTACACTACCATTATGTGTTCTGTCCTTCCCTCCTACCTTCTTTTATGTTATTTTCATGTTATTTTTCATTATATCAATAGTAATAACAGTACTTTTAACAGAAAAGAAAACACTTCTCTGTGTGTGATCTCTGTCCTCTTGCAGGACGCTCGTCATGCGGCAGAGGCGGAGATCTACACCAGCCTGAACGCCAAGATTGACCAGTTCCTGCAGCTGGCTGATTACGATTGGCTGGCCGCGGTGCCAGTAGGCGGGACTCCAACTGCCAGCGACTACCTAATTGACCTGATTGCTTTTCTGAAGAGCACATTCAGTGTCTTCACCAACCTGCCCGTTAGTACACACACACACACACACACACACGACCGCATCAATACCAGTCTCATATCTGTATGTTAAATATGAATTGAATTTTCCAAAATGTCAAACTATACCTTTAAACTATGTCATAAAAATACTGTATTAAATAAGAAAAGAAAAATAAATCTTTATAGATATAAAGATAAATCAAAAATTTGTCTTAGTTTTTAAATGTTGCTGTCAAAAATCCACTCTCACTGCCATCTAAGGATATAAACCTGGAATACTGGTGTCCAGTGTATGTAGACACCACGGCATACTCGGTGTGAATGTACGTGTCGATGTATGTTATATAAGCTCACTCAGCAGTCTCTCTTCATGTCAGCATGAGACATCACAGGGCAGGACAATCTGCTTTAGTTCGTTAGAGTATCAGCTCGTTACGGGTTAGATCGTTAACATGGGGCCCGTTAAGCTCATTAAAGGGTGAGCTGGTCAGGTCAGCAGCGCCAGATTATACACCAGCTCATTCTATCAGCTCTACAGCCCGACTGTAATAACATTTTATGCTCAGTCAGGGTTTTATATTGCTCCATTAACAGTATAAAGTAGTAGTGCAGAGTGTAATGCAATAAGTGTTTTAAAAAAATAAATAAATAGATAAAAATAAAAAATAAAAATTTGGATTTTTCCCAGAAAATCAACTATACGATATCAAATCAAGCATCTTGAGCATTTCCTGCTATAAAAGCAAGTTCTTAGTTTTAAGCCACTGTGTGCTAATATTCAGGATTATTAATCGTAGAAGCTGATTGTGACTTTTCACATTTTGATAAGTTTTGTAATCCTTAACACAGTTTATCACCCAGAAGTGTCAACTGCCAGCATCTTTGGCGGGTTTAAAACGGTCATGTGACTATCATTTAATTTCAAAAGGCCAGGCCGATTGGCTCGGAAAGAAGTAAAAATGACAGGAGAATATAAGATGGTTGGAGAACTCTAGTTTGCCACAAATGTATAGATGTATTTTCTTGGTAAATTTGTCTTTTGGTTGAGTTTAATTTTAACAGTGAGGTAATGTTACTCAAAACAAATGTGGGTCTCCAAGACTCAGAATTAATCCCCAATCTGAAAAAGTGTATGGATTCAAGGTATTCAACGTGCTCAGCACAACTCAGTCTCCAACTTCAGTCAGCCATGTTGGCACCCTCAAGATACGACTTTAAGCTCTGTATTTGAATCCTTCTTTCTTGTAAAGTTTTCAGGTAAACTTTCCAGAACCTATATGATCCATGCTCCTACTCTGTTCTTATAAGATGCACATGCACAGTTTTAATAAAACACGCACACACACACACACACACACATACACACACACACACGGGCTAGCTTTAAGATGATTGCGTACACAGATTTGGTCAAAGCAGGTCACAAGGCCATAAGGCCACACACACACACACTGGTGGAGCTAAGTGTTTTCCAGCATGTCTAAGAAGCTTTTTCCTACACCCCAGGAGCCCCGGACATGACCCCGTCACACACACTTTAACACACATTCACGCACAGTGCGAGGCCCCCTAAGTAGATCAGATGCTATGGATCTAAAAAGCTGGGTGGCATGACCCTCTGAAGCAGAGGTTACCATATAAAAGAGTAGAGTTACTCAGAAATGAAATTAGATACTATTGAAGGGAGTAGACGGGAGTCAGTACATGCAAGAATAAGAAATTACTTTAAGTACTCTTACTATTAGTACTGTTGCTACTACTGCTGGTTCTACTACTGCCTCTACTAGTATCAATGGTACTGTATGTTTTCCTTCATCATTACTAGTGCTAAATCTGCTACATCTGCGGTACCTCCGTTATACAGGTCTTAAATGGACCGAAAATCTGAAAGAAACTCAGCTAACCATCCCATCACCATACCACCATACGGGACTGTCGTGACCATCCTGAGTCATGACGGTCCCATAAACTGCAGGAGGTCCACACAGACTGTAATTATTCACATCACAGTTTACGAGACTGTGGGGTCTCAAGGCGGCTCGTGGAGCCAACTATCATCTACGTTACTTTTTAACTTAGAATAACCTTTTGGTGCACATTGTTATAACTCGATTTTCACAAAGTTTACGTTTTACACATCATCCAGCCCCAACTGAACCACTTAGAAATGCAATAGACACAAATGCAAGGATTGATCTGGGAACGTTGGCCAACTCGATTCAATTCAATTTTTTTTTTTTTTTTTTAATCTTTATTTTATGGGGAGGCTTCAGCCCACTCAGAGGGGGGGTGAGGCCAGAGAAGTTTTTGAAGTGGAAGACAGATACTGGAGGGATACCAAGAATCCAGTAATAAGCGATTTTTTAAAAAGTTTTTATGACTTAAAAAATAAAATCCGAGAGGTTATACAACTAACAATAAGCACACTGAAAACCAACATGAACACACACTGACCTGTCACTGATATTAATGGAGTGATGGCTCACTGTGACGCAGCAACATTCTTGCAATGATCTGGCACATTCTGTATGTGTGTGTTTGTGCTTATGTGGTTGTTTTAACAGCCCTGAATTTAACTAGTTGGCAGCAGACATGAACCGAGGAAACTCAGCAGGCTCATATTTCTTCAACAGCTTTAGAGAAAGGTACACAGACACGTTCATCGTCCCAGATCTCACTAGAGAGGAAAATGTTGCCCTATCCAAGAGCTTAATGATACTAGTCAGAGTTCAGTGCTACGTAGCTAGGATACTGATAATCAAATTGAGCTCAAATTTAAAGATGGAACAGGGAAGGCATGAAAAGGCCTCAGGAGTGAAAATAATCATATGAAAATTAGAAAGGAAATTTTGGACCCATAGTCTTCCAATTTTATGGCTTATGAGCTCCTTGATCATTTTTCTGTAGTGCACGGAGAAGGTTTGGCAGTGGCTTCTCCTCTGTGAGTCCAGGTGCTCCAACGCATAGCAACAAAAGTTCCAGATAAAGCCAGATTAGCATCATTTCAAGGGCCGATGTGCAATAAATACTCAGCTGTAAAAAGCTGCAAGTGTCCTCGCAGCGGTTTGGTTGAGGACCTTTATTTCATATGCAGGTGTTACGCTCCCTCAGTTTCTTTCAACTTTTCATTTCTCCCATTAGTAACCCACCAGTTTCAGTGTTTTGCCATGAGCTAAATTTCCCGGTTTGTTTCTTGCTGTAGGGAACGCCAATAGAACACGCTACCTTACCGGTGAGTATCTGGGTTGTTGTGGTAACAGAGTGATTTTTACCACCCCCTGACTGACCTTGTTAACCCTAAAAATTTGACCCCAACCCCACCCCCACCCCCCGAGAGCTGACCAACCAGCATGTGAGATGAAAAGGAAGTTTTGCACGTATGCCTGAATCTTTGTTCATGTGCTCAAATCTCTGTCCCAAGCCGGGGGGGAAATCGTAACCAGCAACCTGCCAGTGCTAACCAGTTTTGGTGAGTTTAGGCTAATGTACTGCTCTACTCTAGAACTTAATTTACTTGGTAAAATAGTTGAGATTTAAGAAGTAGTTATACAGTCTTGACCGGAGCATACAAGAGCACATCTGGTGTTCACTTTCTTCACATCTGTGTCATCAAACAGTCTATGATGAAACAAGAAAAAATGAAATCTAAAGAAAAAGCCAATGAAAAAAAAAATGTATTTACCACTTGTTCCACAAGACAAAAAGAAGTTTCCAACCCTGGTGTCTGTTGGATCAAATGTGGTTTTAAGTCCTTGAAGTGAAGCTGCTTGCACTGGCTCTTTGTGTGTGTGTCAAGGTTACATTCAAAGAGAGAAAACATTCACAAAAATGCACGCAAACCCTAAATCGAGACTTCATTTTTGTGGTGTTTCTTGAGTGACATGAACAAATACTTGCAATAACGCAGAAATCTTTGACTGTTCCACAAGGCTAAATCTGGAGCTTCTCCCTCTACGGTTTTTGGAAGTTGAGTGTGAATTTAAGTCCCAAACACACAAGTAGATTCCCATTTTAAAGTGTTTTCTAGGTCATGAATCAGAATAAGCACCTGTAACCCTTCAGATTCGCCCTGAATAATCCGTCACTCTCATAGTCCCTGTCACAGATTTAGTCGAAGAACTCTGGGGTGTCGCACGTCAATATCATATTTTTTTTGCTGTGATCGCACCTCCTGACTTTTGGCTGCCCCGGCTGGCTGTTCATTTGACTGACAATTTTCTGGATGGACAGAGAGCATATTATACACCGTGTCGAATCCCTTCCAGGAGTTATGAATCAGTGCGTTATGACATTGTGAAGCACTGACTTACCGTGCTGTTTCTAACTCAACCTGCTTCTAGCATTATGAGGCCAAAGTTGAAATCAGCGGGGATTACTTCACAACAAGCTGTGTCCAAAATGGGAGGCGCAGTTTGGTGGAGATGCACATCAATCTGTTATTACACTGAAAACTTTCACATATGAGGTTGTGGTTGTTCTAACAAATTTGTCAAGAGTCTTTTGAGTCTTTTGATTTGAAGTTCCAGATTAAATTTAGCACGAACATGATCTCAGGCAGCCTCAGATGTGGAAATATCTCTTGCACAATATGTTAAATTGAATCCTCATTGTGTTTATTTGAATGTATATAGTACCTGCTCTGCCTTGGCCAGATCACCACAGCATTTATAAATAACTTGTCATCGTCAATGGCAATCGCTAGTACAGCTAACTGAACAGGACTATAGTTCTGTATTTGACCACACACAGACAGATGAGTTTACCCTGAAATTACAGTGTGTTAGAATATTAAACTACATTTTTTTTTTTTTTTTTTACCTCAAAGACACATACAAAGATTTTATTGTATTACGTTAGCTAGGTTGGATCAAGATTTTTCAGGATGGTTTAGAAGCTTCATTAAACTTGTTTAAAGTCCCTGAAAATTAGTTACGAATCTTAAAGCTGCACTAATCGATGTTTTCATATTAACAATGAATCAGATGTTGAAGTGTTTTGTGAAAGGGGTTTCTCGTAGTGACAAACCCACAGATAATCGTCACCAGACTCTGCAGTACGTCTCCACAGAACAGTTTAGCATCTTTCAGCTCACTGTTTTGTTTTTTTTGTTGTTTTTTTTATTTGTTTGTTTTAACTCTCAAAACCCACCTCAGCTGCTTTACCTGGACTGTGTTGGTGTGATTTGATAAGATTTGACTCATACTGCCTTAGAAAGACTGGCAAACAACTGATAAACTGTCCTCACATTTTTGATTCAAACGTTGCTAAATCCTGAGTTGGCGCAGGAAAGTATGTGATCTCACCTTTTTTTTTTTTTTCAAATTCCACCCTCTTCAAACCAGTGAAAAGTACACAGACAAAAAACTACATAAATCTCTCATGAGAAATAATTGAAAATGTAACTTTGACAAGAAACGTCTGTGTTCATGTAGAAAACCATCACTAATCGTTAGAAGCTGGTTGAGAAAATATATTTTCGGGGCCTTTTGAAGCTGCATTAACCGATGTCTGTCCACTAGAGAGCAGAAGAACTTTCAAAAAAGTTGTTCGACATACATCTCAGACATATTATCCCCTTACAAAGTTGTGTCGGTTGATGTCTTTGCAGATAAATGCCTATTTGCACATCAAGCAGACGCAGCAGCATTAGCTGTGTTTCTGTCCACCTGATGGAGGCACGTTGAATATTCACCCTTGCTTTAGCTCTTGTTTGCTTCAGTTGCTAAACGTTCCACTCTCTTCACCAGTTGGTCGCCAACTGTGCCTGAACCATACAGTTGTAATGTGCTGTAAAACCAAAATAATGAGCTTAAAATGGCTAAAAAAAAAAGTGATGTAGAGCTATGAGAGACCGCTTTCACATTACCTGTATTAATTTGATTTAATATTAACAACAAAAATATTGATTCATGCAGCTCTAAATGTCTAAACTGTCATATTTCAGCTCCCGAACATTGAAACAGCTCTGGAGAAAGAAGGATGCATGTGTATATTTTACTGTCTTTCTCATCTGTCTGCATTCCTTTCAATACTCCTCCTCTTCCTTCCTGTTCCCCCTTTCATTCCTCATTCTTGATTATTCACCACTGCCACCTTCATCTCGTCTGTTTCTCTGCCTGACCCCGCCAGTCTCGTCCCCATCCTTTCCCCTCACCTCCTTCCCTCCACCTCGCCTGCTTTCTTTCTCTCTTGTCTATTTGTTCAGCCGTTAGGAGCTGAGTAGCTTTTAATGAGCTCTTTGATGAACTCCTCTCGTTAGCTGAAAGGAGGGATGGAGGGGAGAGGTGGATTTTTGGTAGGATGTAGGAACACAGGGAGGGAGGATAGAGAAGAAGCATCACTCAGTGCCGTGTCCACCCTTGTCTCTCCTTCACTCCCTCTGTACGTTTCACCTGCCAGCTTCTTTCCTTCCCTTTTCTCACCTTTCTGCTCCTTTAATTTCCTTTGCACTCATTTACTTTCCTTTTCTCAACTGACCTTTGCTTTCCTTTCCTCCCTTTCCTTTCCTCTCCTCACCTTTCCTTTCCGTTCCTCTCCTTTCCTTACCTTACTTTTTCCGTCTTTTGCCTTTTCTTTCCTCAATTTTCCTTTTTCTTTCTCTTTCCTTTCCTTTCCTTTCCTTTCCTCCCTTTCTTTTCCTCAACTTTCCTGCCTCTCCTTCCTTTTTCTTTCCCTTAGTTTCCTCACCTTTCCTTTCCTATGCTTTTTCCACCTTTGCTTCTCTTTCCTTAGCATTCCTTTCCTTTCTTCAACTTTTCACTCTTTTCCTTTTGTCACCTTTTATTACCTTTCCTTTCCTCTCCTCACCTTTCCTTTTCTTTTTCCTTTTTTCCTTTTTTCCTTTCTTCTTTCCTCCCTCAACTTTCCTGCCTCCTTCCTTTTTCTTTCCTTTAGTTTCCCTCCTTTCCTTTCCTATGCTTTTTCCACCTTTGCTTCTCTTTCCTTAGCATTCCTTTCCTTTCTTCAACTTTTCACTCTTTTCCTTTTGTCACCTTTTATTACCTTTCCTTTCCTTTCCTCCTCACCTTTCCTTTCCTTTCCTCTCCTTTCCTTACCTTACTTTTTCCATCTTTTGCCTTTTCTTTCCTCAATTTTCCTTTTTCTTTCTCTTTCCTTTCCTCTCCTTTCTTATACCTTTTTTTTCTTTTCCTTTCCTTTGCCTTCCGTTCTTCTCCTATCTTCATTCCTCTTCCTCCCTCCCTCCGGTTCGCCCCAGGCTAATCGTTCCCAGTTGTCTGTATTGAACTCTGAGACATTGCCATTTCTATCAGACAGACCTACCTGTGTGTTTGTGTGTGTGTCAGTCAGTCCAGGTTCAGGACATGTAAATAGAATTAGCCCATTTCACGCTCAATCTAACCCTATGATAATTGACCCCTGGGGTTGTATGTAGAGTCTGGGTGTGGGTGTGGGTGTGTGTGTGTGTGTGTGTGTGAGTGCGCGTGCGCGTGCGTCCGTGCATACAGAGTTCAGAGGCCAGCGTCGCATTGGAGGATATCCGGCCAGTCGTACGTGTGTGTTTCTGAAACATATGTGCTCGCACGTGTGCGCCTTGTGTGTAATTTGATTTCCCTTTGAGGTGAGGGCTGCCTCTTGAATGAACTGCACTCCAGACTCCTTCCTGAGGTGGACCCCAGTTCGCTCACAGCTACAATGGGATCTTTCTGCTGCTGTTTGGTTTGTTATATAAGATAAGATGAATTTTATGCATCTCCGAGGGGAAACCAGTTTATTACAATGGCAGCAAGTTGAGCTGCTGCCTGGAGAACAAACAGAGAAAATTATAGCAAAGTATGACAATAAAATGAAGAAATTACTTAATTAGATTGTTAATGAAAGCCAAGAATTTAAAAATAATGTGTCTATTAATGTGTTTTTCAAACTTGAACTTCGAGATAAGTTCATTTCTTGATTGCTTGATTGCTTCTTGATTTCTTGATCATTTCTCAGGCTTTTTTGGAGGTGATCATTAAAAAGGCAATTTTAATGTGTTGTACAGCTTGTTTCATTCGTTTTTCATTAAGTGATTTCTTTGCAATAGCTGTTGGTTTTCATCCCAACTGCACTGGAAACCCAGACTATTGACCTCTGTTTAAAAGCATTAACAAACCATGACAGAAGAACGCATTGATGTTAAGATTAACGTTATAGTACACACACGCTTTTTGGTCACAAATTCATTATTAAAACAGAGTTTGGACAATCACCACCCTTGTTTAGCATAGATAGACAGGAGCCTCTACATAGATTTACTGTATATACCAGGACAAACTCACAAAAAACAATGTTAAGGCCTGTTCACGCCGTAAACTGCAGAGTACTTGGTTCTAAGTAGCTGAGTGATATAGGGACTTGCAAGGCTAGTAGCTTGTAGGCTGACGTCCTAGCCAGCCGGCACGCTGGCACTACTCAGCTCCCCTGGACCGTTTACCCCCCCCCACACACAGTCTTTTTGTTCTCAGGATTGTACGTCATTTCATTCAGTAATAAAAAGTTATCAGAGGGGAGTTAGATATCTTCCTGACTGTCGGTGAGAGAGCTTGTAAGCAAGCGCGTCACTTCTGGGAAAATAAGTCCAGACAGTTTATTCAACAGTAAACCATTCCTCGTTTGTGGAGCAGTTCAAACCTCAAACAGAGAGGGTTATATTAAAGTGAATTGAGCAACACAACTAACAGCAACTATAGATTCCTCCATTTTGGACTCTCTCTCTGTTCCCTCAGCGTAGTTTGGAGGGTATGCTGTTGATCAACAATGCAAATTTGCCCATCAATGATCACCATTGTTGAACTTGACACGAAAGAATTGCGTCGATTTATCTTGCACCTACGAGAGAAACCACTGAATGTTGTCATTCCGTTGAAATTAAACGATTTTGCAATGAAATCTTGATGTTTTAATGCTGATGTGACGGGGACATGAAACTGTTTAACTTTATAATTTTCAAATTAAAAAAAAAAAAAAATCAGTCCCATATTGATTCAAATGGATTGAGTCAATGAAAAAAATCCCATAATGTACCCTGAGTGTTTAAATAATACTGTTCTTACTCTTTTGAAAAGCAAATTTTGAATTTTAATTAGCAGTTTTGAAAGCACAACATGAATAAAAATGAGAAAACTCTCAAACTGTCTCATTTACTGCGGGCGTATTTACGGCATTTCGGTCTCATTGACATCAGGTGTACTGTTAATTATAAATTGCATTTCACTGTAAGTGCTATTTTTATGCCCCGTCAGTCGACAAAAATACATGTGACTGTAAAAAAAAAGAGAGGAAAAAGAACAAAATGTGCAAGCTGATTAAGTTACAGCAAGTGCACAGATTAGTGGGAAAATCTTGTTAATGATATATTCACTGTGAATGACAAAGACGTATACAAACATAATCAAATAACATATGGTAACGGTGTCACACGTGCGTGTAGAGCTGTATAAACACACGGTGTAATTATGATTATAGCACGTTCACACCAACACTTGAAGGTCAACATTAAGCATAATTACACAATTACATTATGTGTGTTTGTCTGACTGTGTGTATATTTGCACTTGGTGAGTGTTTACATGCGTGTCTAGTCTCATTGTCTGATTAATGACGGTAATTACATATGCAGGGGGGTGGACTGAAAAGTCTGTTGTGTATTGTTAATCACCTGAAGGTGTCTTTTGATTTGTCAGCCGTACACATCAAAGTCACGTCAGGATTAATTTGGGTAATTGGGGCCTTCAGGAGAACATGCACTTCCTTTCTTTCTTTCGCTCCATATTTCACACCGAGGGCCAGAAAAATTACAGGGGTTAAGATGATTCTCTTAAAATATGTTCTGGTTTCTTGCGATTGTGAGAAAGTTAACGTGTGTTCGCAACATAACATGTCAAAAATTTGAAACTGAATATAGGAAAAAAGAATTTAAATAATGATGCAAACAGAATTGGGTGATTGAATGATCATGAGAACAAAAAACATGCTCTTCTGCTGTGGATTTCTTCAATTTCGCCCTCGTTTTTTTTTTTTTTTTTCTCTGCTGCACTTTTACTCTTTCACTCCTAGTTTAACTTTTTTTTACAAGCTTTACCTCATTTTCTGTTCTTTCCCTCTTCCCCTTTTTATCGCTGTGCTTCATTCTGTTGGAATGCAGACGTCAGGGTCAAGATCAAGGCCACGGCTAGTCACTGATGTTGCACACAAGTCTGCTAACACACATGCACACGCGCACACACATACAGTATACACTGACACGCACTCAATCAGTCCCACACAAACACATGTTTTGGTTTCTGTATTAATGCGTTGTCATGTACTTCCTCATCCGCTGCTTTCATTCTTATTATGCTACTTCATCATTCTGACTGCACCTGAACACAGCATACTTCATTAATGCTTACTTTGTGTGTGTGTGTGTGTGTGTGTGTGTTACACTAAAAAACCCTTGTGATAAAGTCTAGTTGAACACACTCTGATTACCACCATCCCTTTTCTGTGTATGTATGAACGTTTGTCTGTGTGTATTTGGGCCTGCATGCGTCTGACTCTGCAACCCAACTTCCTTCTTTGTGTGGGTGTGTGCGTTGGTGTTTTTGTGTGTGTGTGTGTGTGTGTGTGTGTGTGTGTGTGTGTGTGTGTGTGTGTGTGTGTGTGTGTGTGTGTGTGTGTGTGTGTGTGTGTGTGTGTGTATTGTTGAAGGTGATGAGATTTCAAGATGTTTTGGTTACCATGCCTTTTGTTAGAAGATATGTAGTGCCACACACATCACATGCAGTTGTAAGGCCACTGGAAATCAGCATCGATGAAAAGAGTAACACCTGTACACTGACTCCAAACCAAACATTTATTTAAAAAGACAGTGTTTTAATCTTAGCTGGGTGTTTGTCAAGTCAAAAAAAAAAAAAAAGTCAGGAAAAGTTAGGAAGTTTACCTCTAAAGGGTCTCCTCCGTTCAAATTACACAAACACAAATCACACCTGTGGAAGCAAAATACAGACGGTCTCCAGGAAGTGCAGCGCAGAAACAGTATATGGAGACCTAATCTCCCTCTCCTCCTTTGGTTCTCTGTCTCTCTCTGTCCTTCAGGGCAAAGTGGCGCAGACGGCCTGCATGTCAGCCTGTAAACACATCTCCACCTCCCTGATGCAGCTCCTGCTTGACCCAGAGGTCCGACAGATCTCCCTGGGAGCTCTACACCAGCTCAACATCGACGTCAAGGAGTGCGAGAGTGAGTGTCGACATTTAGTTTTCACATTTTTATAGTTTTTTAAAATTCTTTTATACTTGTCTTTAATATTGTTGGATGCCTTTTCCTCCTCTCCTTTTTACTGTCTTCCTTCAACTCTACCTTCATTTCTTTCTTTCTTCCCTTTTCTTCTTTTCTTACTACCCCTTTGGCACATTTGTCCTCCTCCTTTCCTTTCATAATCCCACATACATTTTGCGCACCACCCAAAAAGGCCGATGGAGGGTCACTAGTCCATAACTGCATAAAATGCATATCTCCCCAACAAAGCTGAATATTTGTTTGTTTATGATGATCAAACATAGATACGGCTAAAATTTCTTTGGTTTTAGATATATTTGAATGAAGTCAGTTGAAATCACACAAAAACACTGAGAAAGTGCTACTTTTCTAAAACAACCTTAGAAAGTGCCATGTGTGAAGTTTGCATTTGACAAAACAGGGGGCGCTATGGAACAACCAGTTCCATGGTTTGGGTAGAGCATCTTTAATCTCCTTTTGTATCCTATCCTTTCCAACTTTTTTTCTGCTCTCTTCCTCCCTGCTTGCGTCTTAACTCAATTTTCCCCCCATCTTTCTGTCTTTCCTCCTTGTCTTCAGTCCCTTTTTCTCTCTCTCCCTTCCCTCTCCCTCTCTTCTCCCACTCTTTCCCCCCCAACACTCTCTTTTGTCCTTCCTCTCTTTGACTAATCATCCATCCCTCACCTCTCCATCGTTTTCTCTTCCTCCTCTGTACTCGCACCCTCAGTGCTCTTTCCTCTTCCTCCATCCCTCATCCATCCCTATACACCCCCCCACCCACCGCCACTCCCCCTTCTGTATTTCAAAGATGCAGAGCACTTGGAGTTAAAGGAAGGGGAGAAATAAAAGACTGTGAGGCGTCGTTGGCTCGGTTTTTACATGATCAAGGTTTTCAGAGTCACAGTGCGGGTCACTGTGTGTGTGTGTGTGTGCACGTGTGTGTGTGTGTGTGTGTGTGTGTGTGTGTGTGTGTGTGTGTGTGTGTGTGTGTGTGAGAGAGAGACTTAATGTGCGGTGACATGCGTGCAGTGCTGTGGAGGGGTTAGGAGGTTACAGAGTTACTCATTCGGGGCAGACGGTGGGCTCAGATGGGGGAAAAAAATGGGAAGAATGGAGAGAGATGGAAGGGAAAGGCGGGAAGTGAATATACAGTAGAAGAATGGATGAAATAGAAAAGAAGAAGAAGAGGAGAATAATTTGAGGGATGGGAAGAGTCCAAAAGGGGAAAGGGTAGAGAGAGAAACTGAGAAGGAAACCACAAGACAGAGCAAAGGCATAGTGGTGGGGAATGAGGGATTAAACTTGAAGAGAAAAGGATGATGGATGTGAAAGAGAAAGCAGAGAGAGGAACAGGAACAAGGGATTAATGAAAAGGGGTGAAATGAAAAGTGCAGGGTGGATGGATAGATTAAGGGGAAGAAATGGGAGGATGGGATGGAGGGATTACAATAAAGGGAAAATGAGGAACTGTTATACTGTTAAACTATCACCTTTGAAACCTGAAAGTGAATAAGGTAAGTGAATAAGAGAAATGGATTAAACTAAAGAGGGGTGAAAAATGCAAAGAGAGAGAGAGAGAGAGAGCAAAAAAGGGAATATTTGACAGAAGAACAGGATAAATAGTGAAAGAGCAATGGGTTCATGAATAAGTGTGATGTGAAAAAAAGAATGAAAAATGAATGGACACAGTAAGTGACAGAGGAAGAAGGGTCACTGTGAAAGAAGGAATAAACAAAGGAGTGGAGAATGTGGAAAATGGATAGAGGGAGTCATGAAAAGAAGTGAAGAAGTGAAAGAAACAGGTAATATGAAAGAGCAGAAAATAGATGAAAAATTAAGTGAACGGGAAGGAAAATTTACGCTGTTGGATAATGTTGAAGGAAGAAAGTGAATTTAGAAAGGGTTAAATGAAAAAAGGGGGTAAAATAGAGGGAAAGAGAAGAATGGGATGAAAGAGGAGAGCAACAAGAGGGCAGACGGAATGGGATTAAATGAAAGAGGTGTGAAATTAAAAAGCACAAGACGAGTACACAAGAAAGAAGGGGCAAAATACACGGATGAGAGGAGGGATTAAATGAAAATTAATAGTGAGTTTGAAAGGAGGTGGAAGTGAGGGAGAGCACAAGAAAGGGGGATTAGAGATTAAATAGGGGGAGGAATTTCAGGATTGTGACAGATAAAAAGAAAGGGAGGCACAGATGAAATGAATACGATCGCAATAAAAAAGATGGAAAAGAAGAGGGCAGAGGAAAGGAGGAGAACGGACACAAGTGAATACAAGAAAGGAGGTAACGTGGCAAAAGCAGAGGTGTAAAAGGTGGAGAGAACGGAGAAGACAGAAAAGACGCAGGAGAAAGAAGAAAAACAGTGATCAAAAGAGACAGAGACAAGAAGTACATTGTGATGTAAAGTGGGGGAGCACGGAGGGTACGGAAATGATGATGAAGATGAGACATGAAATATAACATGTCAAGAGAGTAATAGTAAAGCCAAAACAATGGAGCAAGAAAATGAGATTAGTAGGGACATGAAATGAAAAATGACAAAAGCAGAAGAAAAAAGATTGAGGTAGAAAAATTAGGAAAATTGGAATGAAATTACGTTGAGTCAATGAAAAAATGAAGAGAAATGAAGGAAATGAGGGTGGGTAGAAAAATGAGAGAAACAGATGCAACATTAAGCCAAAACAAACAAAAAGAATAAGAATGGGAAGTCATTTGAAAGGTAGGAAATTTGCAGAAAACAAATAGAAAGGTAGAGGCAAGGGCAACAAAACACTGAGGTAGCACAAAGAAAAGACAACAGGGTAAAGAAAGAAATGAAAAAGGTGAAAATGAAGGAGACTGTCCTTAGAAAAAAATTGTTTGTTTTCCTAAAGCCTCATGACGTCCCCAGAAAAAGCAAAAAACCCAAAACAAAACCCAGACTATCATGTCATCACAGAGGTCGTCGGTACACAACTGTAAACGTGGCACAGCAGAGGGAGAATGATGTTGGTGCTCCCAGGTGATGATTATGTCATTCGGGTAGGAAGACTTGGAGAGAGAGAGAGAGAGAGAGAGAGAGAGAGAGAGAGGAAGGAAGGAAGGAAAGAAAGAAGGTGAAGAACGAGGTAAAAGTTAGCAGGTACAAAATGGATGTTTGGGATGGAGAAGGACATAAAAGGTTACTCTAGCAGATAGCTTCACAGTTCATGTGCAAGGCCCTGTGTGTGTGTGTGTGTGTGTGTGTGTGTGTGTGTGTGTGTGTGTGTGTGTGTGTGTGTGTGTGTGTGTGTGTGTGTGTGTGTGTGTGTGTGAACCAGGGGTCACTAAAGATGGCAGGCGTGTAATCAGCGCTGTGGTGTGTATGGCCTTGTGTGTGTGTGTGTGTGTGTGTGAGTGAGCGAGCGAGCGAGCGAGTGTGTGTGCTCTGAGGTGAAAGAGATTAGCTACAGGCTTGCTCGCTCTCTCTCTCCGCGGCACTCCTCTTTTCTCTCGTTCCCTCGCTCAGAATACCAGTCGGCTTGTTTACGGGGGCCAACTGACGCCAAGACCCCAGCTCACACTCCGTACGACCCCGACACACACAAACATTCTCTCTCACACACACACTCACACACTCACACACACACACAGGCGTCACCCTGGGTTAAAAATCCAACAGTTCTCGACTATTCTCAAACATGCCAGCGAAGCCCTGCACTCACAACAAACACACACACACACACACACACACACTTGACAAGCCCTACCAACTCACACACTCTCTCACACTGTCACATTCATGTTCAGCAAGACAAACGCTAGGAAATCTCCACTATCTACACACACACACACACATTCAACACAGCCTACACTACAAAACCTTTGCTCTTTCACACACACACACACACACACTCTCCGTTATTCACACACACAGAGTCTCGCTCTCACAAGCACGCACACACACTTTCCCTTTTTCAACAAGACCCAGCGACATGACTCTAAAACCCTGCCCTCCCCTTCCCTTCCTCCCCCTCCTCCCTCGTCTTCCTCCCTCCTCCTCCCCAGGCTGTCATTTGTCTGCCAATCTATCCCGATGCATAACAAATCCGACCAGGTCTTTTATTATTCAGTTTTTCACCCTCTTTTTTTTCCTCCTCCTCCTCTCTTCCCTCTCTCCGGGGGTGGACTGGGGGGGGTGGGTTTGTATTTTCCCACAGGTTTTGCCAGAGCCGGCCCGGTCGCAGGCTTCCAGGGTGACACGTTGCTTCTGGCCTTCAGTGACTTGAGACAAGTAGGTCTTTGTCTCCCTCGTGGTCCTCTCTCCTTCGTTTTCTCTTTCTGTTTTTTTTTTTTTTTTTCGCTCCACTATCTTTTTTCTACCTCCTCCTCCCCCTGTCGTCCCTTTCATCCTTTCTCCCATCCTCCCTTACACCCCCACAGTCCTCTTCCTCCAACGCTTTCTCCTCCTCATCTTCCTCCTTCATTTGGTTTTCTGATTTGGTTTTTTTTTTTTCTTTCTCCTTACTCTCTACTTCTGCATTCTATGTCCTTTTCATCTTTATTTCTCCTCTTTCACCCCTCTGTTTTTTTTTTTTACCTCTTTTATTTTCTCTTGCTTGCTGATTAAAACAAATTGGTAGTAGATCTGTCTTAGCTGTCGGGCAGATTATTGGAGGATGCATCAGACTGTCTTTCTTTCCCTCTATTAAACCAGGTAAAAGTCTCCAATGAGATAAATAGTTGGACTTAAGACTTCTACCAGAACGACTTCCATACACCGTGCAGTCCAATATGATAGACAAGTGGAAAGATTCTCCATACCTGTATGACAATATTGTTAAGGGACATTTATTTATGTCCACATCAGTAAGTTCGAGGGTGGACCTGAGTGTATCCTCACACCGGTTAAAGGCCCTCCGCCTTTGGTAAAAGCCGTTGAGGTTAACACATGTTCAGGGGTACAGCTGAACATACAACTATAAGTTAAGCGCAGGACAGAACTCAATCATTATCTCATATATATATACACACACACACACACACACACCTCTAGCTTCACTTGACGTGTCCCCTTTACAGTGCAACCCAAACTGCCCCTGTAGAGGGAAATTTGTCGTCACGCATTCTGTGACCTTCGTTGGTCTCGGTTAGCAAGCAGCAGCAGCACCGACAGGCATTTGCGAGCAAAGTCCAACGTAGTCACTGCCACCAGCACTCCATTTTCCTTGACATTTGGTGACTTGTGATCGACTCAAACGATCTGATCATGTTGATAGACGTAACAGAGCAGAGAGGTCGTACTCTATGTCACCAATATAGTGGAACAATAACATAGCTTTGTTGTTGGCTTTTATTGCTTATCACTGAGAATTTTCATCTTCTGTAGCTGAAGCATCTTGTGAAAGACTCGCCATGTTGTCCTCCACTTGCCGTAAATCTCGATTCCAGCTTCGGGACCGTTGTACGAGTTAATATCAGGTGTGAAGACCCCGAGGGCCGACCTGATTCGTCAGACCTGAAGTTGAGAAACAGCTGAGTGCAGGAAGTGGCCCGGCTGTGTGCTGGGGCATCTTGTTTTGGGTCCTGGGAAAAACAGAGCAGAACCAGTCAGAGGAGGGACAGAACTGGACGGCTCCAATGAGAATCCAGGATGTTGGGCGGAGTGTGTGCGTGCGTGTGAGTGCATGCGCGTGTGTGCGCGCTTTCGAGTGCATGTGCGTGTGTGCGCCTGTGCGTGTGAGTGCATGCGCGTGTGTGCGTGTGAGTGCATGCGCGTGTGTGCGTGTGAGTGCATGCGCGTGTGTGCGTGTGAGTGCATGCGCGTGTGTGCGTGTGAGTGCATGCGTGTGTGTGTGTGTGTGCGTGCACTAGTGCATTTGTGTACGTGTGTTTTCGTGTGTCGTTGCTGTATTTTGACTTTGCGAAAAAGCGTTTGGCAGGCGAGTGTGTACGTGCATGAAAGCTAATGTGAGTGAACTTGTGTAATCGTAATTTTGCGAGTGTATTCTTTTGGGAGAGACTTTGGTGTGTGTTTGTGTGTTTGTCATCGTTGTTGAATGTGTGGAACTGAGCGGAGTGTGTGTGTGTGTGTCTGTCATCTTTTTTGAATGTGTGAAACGGGGCGAAGAGCCCGAGTAAAAGTTTGTGTGGCTTTCTGGCTGCTGTGTGTCTGTGTTTTTGTCATTATTGCTGTGAAAGTGGGTAGAAAGTGTGTGTGCGTGCGTGTGTGCGCTTGTGTATTTTAGTGTGTGAAGCTGTGCGTAGAGTGTGTGTGTGTGTGTTTCCGTTTGAGTTTCACTGCAGTGAATGTGTGAAGCAGGGCGGAGAGCGAGTCAAAGTTTGTGTGTCTGCCTGCCTGTCTTTGATGTGTTTTTGTGTGTGTGCACGCTAGCGCGTGTTTGTCGTTGTTGTTGTTGTTATGTGTGTGTGTGAATGTAGTTGGAAACTGTGTGTGTGTGTGCGTGTGTCTGTATTTGTGTGTGTGTGTGTGTGTGTGTGTGTGTGTGTGACAGCGGATGACGGATGGGCCGGCAGGACGGAGCAGGGGACGATGAATGAGGTGACAGACAGAGACGGATAGCCCTTTATCCCTCCGTCACAATCCCTCTTTCTCTCTCCCTCTCTTCTCTTTCTCCGCCTGTCGGGATGATGCAGTGCCTCTTGTTCTCTTGCTCGGAGGAGGAGAAGGAAGGGGGGAAGATGGGGAGAAGGAGAAAAGAAAAAAATTGCATTCATCCGGCATCGATGTTTACTTCTACCCCCTCCTCCCCCTCCGCCCCTCTCTTCTCATTCCCTCCTTTGCTCCCACTGCTTGCTTCATCCTCCTCTTCCTCTGTCTCCATCCTCTCTTTTCTTGCCTCCCCCTCTCTTCCCCTTCCCTCCATCCCCTCCTCCTTCCCCCTCCTCTTTCGTCTTTCTTTTGCTGATCAGAATCGGTTGACTCCATCGCTCCTTTTGGAGTTATTCAGCTCCTTCTCTCTTTTATTTCCATCTCATCCATTGTTTTTTGTAACCTTTCTTATCATATCAAAAGAAGTGCATTCCTCCCGTCCCCCCTTCATGCTTTCATACATAATTTCTGTTTGTACACATCTGCCCGAGTGCATCTTTTTGTGTGCGTGAGATCCACATTCTTTTCGGCTAAATTTTTCATGTTTGTGGGTCGACATATGTGCTTTCATATGTGCTCATATGCACGCATTGATGCATTGGAGTGTGTGTGTCTTTTTGTGTGTGTGTGTGTGTGTGTTTTTGTGTGTGTGTGTGTGTGTGTGTGTGTGTGTGACCTGGTGGTGAATGGTCGATAAATCACACTGACGGGGCCGTTTGTTGTGTGGTTGGGTCCCGGTGTTCTGGAAGGTTCCGGGGTCCTGGGACAGGGCCGAGACAGGAGTTCCCCCAGGACACACACACTCACACTCACACTCACACTCACATTCACACATACATACACTTAGATACTTAGATGGACACACACAGCGCACACATGAGATGAAAACAGGGTTTGTCTCTGAGCAGTTTGAAAAACACAGCATTTACAAAATAGGGAGTCGAGATACGTGACGTATGCAAAATGTTTTTTGTGTGTGTTCACCATGTTTATGTTGTTTTCCGGCTCATTGTTGCACAAAATACCGTAATATCATCAAGGTTAGGTATCTGAAATTCCAAAACTGGTGCCAATGCAGCACCTGAGTGTACCGATTGCGAAATGATGACTTTTCTCGATACCTTGGTTTGAATAAAACAATAAAGGTATCTGCTGTTCCTGAAAAGTCTTAAAAAGCACTGATTTGTAAACAAATTGACATATATTTCAAATTGCACTCGGTAAATAATTGTAGGCCTTGTCATCCGATATCTTTCATACTTGTGACCATGACCATGAAACAGGTATTAAATTGCATTATGTGACATATTAAGAATGTCTTAAAATGTTTTGAAGTTTACTTGGTGAACCCTGCAGAAGTCCAGGGTACAGTAAACATCTCAGAAATCTCTATGCAAACATACAAGAGCCAAACATAATATAGTCCAAAATTCACAATAGTAGGATTTAAAGCAGGAAACAAGAGTAAGAATCAGTGTCAGCGTTAGGTACTCGACAGTTCTCCTTACTTGGTGCTACAGACACAATGCGCTCAGTAACACAAAAGTATTCAGATCTCATACCCAGACCTAAATATCATACCGCTTCTCCTGAAGCAGAGCATGAAGTTCTTTCCATTTGGCCAGAAAGACAACATACTCTTGCTTTTACAGATGGGGAACTTCTCAAGTTCCTATTGCATGAGGTAAACATAGCAGTGTCTGAGTTTCATATATATACAGCACTAATTCGGTGAGGTATACGCTGTGTTTGAATCAACTCAGTATACCGTTTTGCAAGTTAGCACACAAGAAATTCATACACTTTCATACGTCTCTTAGTAACAGGAAATAAAACAAGACATGCACTGATGGATTTTAATGATTAACATGTTCCCGAAAGGCATAAAACTGAGGTGCATTTGATTTTAGGTGTTTAAAATTTCTCTGCAGATTGTATCTGAGTGACTCCAGGTATAAACAACCAGAAATCAGTGCTAAGAAACTAGTGGTGTCCTGTTAAAATAGCACCACAAACGGCAGGAAGTACTTGACCACCAAAATACATGATTTCTCTGTTCCTGCCGCTTGCTCTGCGAACGCCTTGTAAACATTATCATCAAACACCTGTAGCCTCCGAGGCTTTTTTTTGTTTTTTCATGGATTTGACAAATTGTCTCAGCCTGAGTTCAGTTTTGCATTTGTGATACCGGTTCGATGTCCTCCAGCCTTAGAGAGCAGGTTTTTTGATTTTTGTTCCAGATATTTTGTAATCTTTACATGCAAATGAGGTTGGAAATGTGACCGAAGTAAGCTATTATTTTCATTACCAGTTAAACTAATGACTTCTTTTAAAGGATTCCATTAAGTTTAGTCAATAAAATGTCAGAAACTAGTGGAAAAATTTCCAAGAGCCCAAGATGAAGTCTTCAAATGACTTGTTTTCTCTGACCAACAGATCAATTATATATTGATATTCAATATATAATAGATATTCAATTTATATAAAACTGAAAAAAGCAGCAAATTCTCAACTGTTTTCAGTAACTTCATAGAAAGTTGAGTTTGGTGATGTGAGGCACCTACAGGATCAAAGAGTATCAAAATGTACACTCTAGGTTTAACATTTGACTTATAGACCCAAATGGAGCTACACCACTCAAAATTAATTAACCTTTTTTTTTCCCTTTACACTGCACTTTCTACCAGTTCAGTCGCTGATTAAAAGCAGCAATACACGAGCCAGGTTTTTTACTTTTATGGCAAACCATTTCAAACAGTCTAGAAAAAAGCCTGATTCCCCGTAACAAGCTTATCTGAGCTGTCAGCAGCTTTCTTCTATTCTCGACAACTGCTAAATAATTTGGGGAGAGTAGGAGTTTGACTGTGTGTGTGTGTGTGTGTGTGTGTGTGTGTGTGTGTGTGTGTGTGTGTGTGCCCTTTTCCGTAGATCCTATCAATCCTCCTATATTTAGAACATTCAGAAGACTGTGGTTACTTCAAACCTTTGGCTGGCCCTTTGTGTGTGTGTGTGTGTGTGTGTGTGTGCGCGCGTGCACGTGTGTGTGTTGCGGTGTGGCATTCCCCCAAAAAAACGCTTGCAACAGTAGAGTTCCACTCATCCCCTTCTCCACTCGTTCATACGCCAGGCATGCATTCTTCCACCTTCAGCCCAGTCGCGTGCGACTGTTTGTGTGTGTGTGTGTGTGTGTGTGTGTGTGTGTGTGTGTGTGTGTGTGTATGTGTGTGTGTTTTTTTGTTTTTTTTCTGTCATTTGATTGGTCCCCAGTTCATTCCTTTGGTTGACCACAGACAGTCAAATTCCATCATCAATCGCTCGTGCTTTTTGAGATGTCATCTTTTTTTCCCCTCCGCCCCTTTTTCTCTTTTCGACCTCTTTTCCTTCGATTCTTTCTTTTCTGTCATCTTCACTTCTCCACTGTTCTCCCTATTTTTTTCCCCCAAATTACTAAACATACAATGATGAACCAAAACATTATGACCAGCATGGGCACTCTGACCGGTCTGTGGCTACACAGCAGTCTGCGATGCACTGTATGACGTGACACATTCCTTCCATAGCCAGGATTAACTTTTACCACCAGCGGCCCTCCTCTCAGTAGAGACCAGACGGGATAGCCTTGTTTTGTGGTTTGCCCCTGCTCGGACCACTGTTGGTAGACACTCACCACTGCTGGCTGGGAGCTCCCCACAAGCCTTGCGGTATAAGCAGGGGCTCCAACCCAGTCGTCTCACCGTAACAATGTGGCCTATGTCACAGTTGCTCAGGTCTTAGTACCTGCCCATTTCTCCCACATCCATGTATTTTTAAAGTATTTCTCCCCTCTCCTCTCCCCTCTCCTCCTCACCCCTCTCTCCTCTTTTAAGTTTTCCATTTTCTTCTTAAGTTTTTTTTTGTTTCTCTCTTTGCTGTTCTTTGCTTTTTCTCCTTCAGTTGCCTTTTGCATGTCCCTTACTGTCTTTTTTACTTTTCCTCTCCCTTTTCTTCATCCTCTTTCTCCTCATTCTCCCAGTTAATTACTTAATTTTCTCCATTTCTGATCTTTCTTTTTCCCCATATTTTCCCATCATGTATCTCATTTTCTTTTATCTGTTTCTCCATCTCCCTTTCATTCTCTTTTGACACTAACTGGATTTCATTGTTCAAGAAAATCACTCAGTTTCCTTTGTAGCACAGACACACACACTTTTGCTTTCAGTATTATTTTCCCTCTGTCTGTAGTTTGTGTGTGTCCCAACCATTACCTCACGAGGCTTCCCTCTTGCGCTCCAAAAGCAACATGTCACAGCATGACAACTGCTCCCCTTATCCTCACTGTGTGTGTGTGTGTGTGTGTGTTGGTGTGTGTGTGTGTGCGCGTGCGTGCGTGCGTGCGTGCGTGCATGATCACAGATTGACTGGCGTAGCCAGTAGCGATTATCCAGTGACAGGATAGCAGATTCTCCCCCTGTGTGTGTGCTTGCGTTTGTGTGTGCGGAGGTAAGAGACAGTCTAAGGGATGAGATGAGGCCCAGTGGGAGAGGGAACCTCCATCTCACCTCCTTGTAACCCAGACTAACGAGGCAGCGAGAGGGAGGGACGGGAGAGATGGTTGGAAAAAGAGAAGGAAAGGTGGAAAGAGAAGAAGGTATGGAGACATAATTTAGGGAAAACACAAGCTAAACGTATCACTATGTATAAAATTACCATCTTAATGATTTTTCTGTACATCATATTTTGACTTTCTTTGCAGTTTAAGAGACTCTGGTGAATTTGAGTATCAAATGTATTTTCCCTCTTCAGCATTAAAACCACCAACCATCCAAATGACATACAGTGTACTTCACTGAGTAGGACAAGTTCCAGAACAAAGTCCATAGATAGGTCATTTGTTTCCAAAAAAGGCCTCCAACAAGGTTAAAGCCAAATGAGGAACCAGCAAATACAAATGGAAAGTGTTTAAATGTAGTAGAGGTAGTTGACGAAGTTGTCGTGGAACCGCTGTAAACAACTACTTTTAATGGAAAGTAGCTAAAGCCTGCTCGAAAAGTTGCTAAATCTCAGTAGATGACATAATACACTAATTAGCATAATCATTCACTGCGTCGATCTGCCTTCTGCCTAGTGTCAGTTGGTTTCAGCCCTTTATCTGTTTTCTACTCTCCTACTCTCTGTGCTCACATATACAGTAACTTAATTCAGCTGAACTCCCAACTGAGCTGTTTTCATGTACATGTTTTTCTGCTTCTGCTGTCAGACAACAGAACAAGTATGAAGTAGTGACTGAAACGCGGCCCATTAAGACGACATGTTAACCAGCAGACACTTTCAAGCTGCTTCTCTGCACTGTTAAAACCCTGATTTTATAACCGCGACATCGCCTGACAAAATCACCAAATGCATAAGTTAAAGACGACGGCTTTGCTGTGATTTCAGCTATATTTACTTGTAAAATGATAACTCTAGTTAGAGGCTCATTTACATCTATGTCAGCTGCTATGCAGTCAATTGAATGAGAAGCATAGAGAGGTGTGTCTACGGAGAGAAAGCCCTACCTCGCACTTGCTGAACAGTACTGGTGACTGTCTTCTACGGAAAGTAGCTAAGGTTTTTCCAAAAAGTTGCTAGATTTGTCGCTACGTTTTTGTACAAAAAAAAAAAAAGTCGTTAAAGGGGTCTGAAAAGTCAGTAAATCTAGCGACAAAGGCTCTAAGTTGGGATCACTGCCTGTAAACGCCCCCGATGACGTTATAGAAAATGTTTACGCCAGTTCATTTTGAAAGAGCAAAAGCAATAGGGAAACTTGAACACCACCAGTGGTGTAACTTCATCACTCAGTCAGCGACAGACATTCGGTGTTATAGGGCTGGCACACTGTTGTAGTCTAGCCAAAAATAGTAAGTGTAAAGGCATCAGTATTCCTAAACTGAAGTGCCTGTCAAATGGTTGAACATCATCTGAAACCCCCTCCACCCACACCTTTCTAATGTCGTATTTGGGGGACTTATGTCTGATAATTTTTTTTACTGCCAAATCGCTGTGTGAAGTGGGTGTGAATGTCAGATTCACACCCACTTCAGGCAGCGAATTGCCATGAGGCATAAGGCAGTTGTGTCTCACTCCCCTTCTCTGCATCAGCAGAGCATTTGTTAGGACCGAAAAATATTGACATAATAAAACTGCAAAACTTTGACTTTTTGAGTGTAATTAGTGCTCTTGTACAGTATTCTTTCAAATTAGGCCTTTGTTTATATGTGCATTGTAGAGGCCTTCACTGCTGGTTTCACTCAGCTGTAACAGCCGGATAAGTTCAGAATTTTTCATTTCTAGCACAGCTTTTACAAAGTATTGTTTATGATATAGTTATCTAAGAAGCGAAGATCTTTATGTGCCCTGCTGAGATTTGGTATGTGTTTAAATTGGACTGTGCAAGTCTGAAAGAAGCATAGCAGATTTGTTCAGAAAATTAGTTCGTTTTTTTTTTTTTTTAAATTATATTGTCCTTTTAACTCGGAACCATGCAGTACTGTGATTGGTGAGATAAAACCAGAAACTGATTTTTAAAAGTGGATGATGTGCAAAGACTGAGTTGGCTAGTAAGTTGCACATGCGAGGGCTTGTTTTCCTCCTCCAGAAAAAGCTGTTTGCTGTTTTTTCTTCTTGTACAGTATGAAAAACGACTTGCACAGAGCGAGGTCGTCCGTCACCGCAGCAGGAAGCCTTCACTTGATTCTGTCAGCATTTGTTTGTTACTTCATTGTTCCCACCTTGAGTGCACAAGCTACTCAACACTCCTTGCTTCATTTCAGTTTCCTGACTTCCACTGAAATAAATGTTGCACTCTTCCAGGAAATAATCGCTCAAAATCATATTGTCTCAAAAACGTTATTGTTTAGGCCTGCGTCTCTTTATTTAGCAGTTAACCTAATGTCAGTATTGATACTATCAGGTTTGCAAAGTATGACTGTAATTCTCCTGAGTCTTGTATACCTGCCAAAGTTTTGTTTTTGTCTTGAAATGAAGATAGATGGAGTTTCATTTAAGCTACTCTTAAGCTTGTAGTATGTCAGCTTGATTTATTTCTTGGAGTTTTATCCGGAGTTTGTCTTTAGCCAAGTTGACCTGAAATCTACACCTGTATGTGGAGGGACGAGGAGCAGAAGAGGGAAGAAGGGAGGAGAAAGGAAGTTAGAAAGTGGTGAAATGGATGGATACAGAAGTAAAGAGGACAAGTAGAAAATAAGAGGAGAAGAAAAGGGCTATGGAGCTTAGGAGATTTTATTTGTTTATTTAATGTAGAGAGAAATGCATAAGATTTGAGAAATTCATCCTCAGATCAAAGGTTAAACCAGTTGTTTTACATTTTGGGAAATTCACTTGTTTGTTTTTCTGGACAAAAGTTAGAGGAGAAGATTGATAGCACTCTCGTGTCTGTCCATTAAATATGAAGCTACAGTCAGCAGCTGGTTAGCTTAGCTTAGCACAAAGACTGGAAACAGGGGAAAGTAGCTAGATTAGCTCTGTCTATAGGTAACAAAATCCGCTTACCAGGACCTCTAAAGTTCACTAATTAACAGGTTGTATTTTATGTTTCAATCCATACAATAAACCATGTAAAAACAACAAGTTGTGGTTTTACTGGTAGTTATGTGCTGGATATCTTGGCTGGGTGCAGTGACTTCGTAGAGGCTAGCTGTTTCCCCGTGTTTCCATTCTTTATGCTAATCTCAGATAAGTTAAAGTACTGATATGAGAGTGGTGACGAGCTTCTAATCCAACTCTTAGCATGAAAGTGAATACATGTATTTTTCAAAATGTCAAACTGTTCCTTTAGTGTCTTTCGAACTTGAACCAGACAAGGACTAACCATGGAGGGTCTTTAATCAGGGACATTTCTTTGAGTTTGGCTAGTGTTAAACACCTAAGTGACGCTTTTCAAAAGCTTTGACACACACAGACGACAGCTGAGCAAAAATTTTACAAAAAAATAACAGATTCAGACCTTTTCAGGATTGCAGTTGTTTACCAGAAATGGCAGGACATCTTAACCGGCACTCTGAGAGAAGCAAAAACCAGTGTAGACTAAATAACAGAAACAGAGAGAGGACTTGATATACATGTTTTTAAACAAGCACATTGACTCCCCCTGGAATGAAATGTGTTATAAATATACAGTTCGACTTGCTTTACTTTGCTTTTTACTCTGGAAGGAGCTAATTAAAGTAACACAAACAGAATACAGGGAAAGAGAGGCCTTTGTAAGTCAAGGTACACCTCTGTCTAGACGCTATATACTGGATAATAAACTGATATGGCCTTTGAACATTTTCCTTTCCCTGTGTTTTTACGTAGCTGAGACCAAGTCCTTTCAAAGCACAGGGCTAATAATTAAATATTTAAGATCCGTAGCTAAGCATGTCTGTCACCGACTTATTCATTTTTTATTGTTGCCGGACCTCACCAGGTCAAAACTTGAAGCTTGCCAGCTTTCTGTTTCAAGTCTTTCGGTAGTCAAGTTGTAAGTAAGGCAAGGAAAGAAGTTCTGTGGGGAAGGAAAATTTAAAGGGGAGAAAAAAAAAAAGCAAAGGGCCAGGAGAAGGGTAGACCGAGGCGAGAAAGAGGACAGGAAGAGATAGGCGAAGTCAGAGAGATGGAAGGAGACAGAAGAATCTGCTACTGTCACATTCCTAAGGACTGTGGTCACGCTGGGACAGCTGCAGCTTGTGGGCGTGTTTGTAAAACCTTGTGTGTGACAGTTCAGGTTCAGCAAAGGGACTGCTGACAAGAGAGGGATGAACCGTACATGTGTGTGTCAGGGCTGAACGACCGCCAGCGCACATGCTCGACCACATCAGCAACGGTTTGACCTTTGAACTCTCCGCTCTTCACCAGACTCAGACATATGGGGAAAGAGGAGACGACAAGCACGTAGACGTAAGGAGGGAAGAAAAATGTAGTGGAAGACAGACAGAAAGAGATGGTGAAAGTGCAAAATCTGAACAGAAAGGCGTAAATGAGGGAGAAAGTTTATATGAAAGACTGGAGAAGGAGTGGATGAATGAACCCAAAGGAAGATGACAGGAGGAGATGGAAACGAAAAAGAGAGCGCGTTCTGGCCAGATTCTGAACTCACCGAGAGAGAAAACAAGACGTGAATGCGTGAAAATGTTGACGGAGCAGAGCAAAAAGCGAGGGATAGCGAGTGAAAGAGTGCAGTCAGGTGAAAGTGATATGGCGGGTGAAACGGACATACAGGGTGGTCTCTCTCTCCCCCCTGTCTCTCCCTCTGTCGCTCTACCTCTCTCCCCCTCTCTCTCCTCGGGAGGCTGACACTTCCCTTCATCCGTTTGACCGGTCACAGAAGGGGGGATGAATAGAGGAGTGGAGAGGGGTGAAAGAGCGAGATGAGCAGAGAAGAAAGAGGGCGAAGGGAGGATGAGCAGCAGACGGATATCTAAATGCTCGCCTGCCGATCTATTGGAAGAGCGGGAGAGAGAGAGAGAGAGAGAGACACACAAACAAGGGTCGAACACACACATAAACATGGATGCAAACAGGTCGCACAAAACGCACTAGCACATTTGCGACACCCTCAAGCAAAAACTTGTTGCTTTTGATGGTTCCGCACAAACAAACACATAGAAATGCTAGTCCATTGGGCGTCATGGTGGCTGAGCAGTCTAAGAGACGTACCATGTTACCATGCAACCGTGACATCCTGGGTCCAGTTCTGGCCAACTAGTCTTACTACATCCCATCCCCCCGTTTTTCTCTCTGTCCTTTCCAGAGCTGATCTGAGAAAGTTAAAGCTGTATTTGACGACAATTTTCATTGTAAAATAGTATCTTGAAACTGTGTCCAGTGCTGTAGTTCATCCCCGCTGGACGTTAGAGTGTTTGGATTAAATCTAAGATCCTTCAGAATTGCGTGTTTGATCTGTGGCGTACCGAAATAATGAGGCGGTGTGACAATGTAAAGCTGCACAGGAAGTCATGCATTGGTTTGTTTGTTGTGGAGAGAAATGATGGAGGGGAGGAAAAAAAAAAAAAAGAAAAAGTCTAACATCATGAAAATGTGCAGTAAGCACAGTTGTGAATTCTGAATGGCAACCCAGATAGTTGATGCCAAAAAATAACAATAAAAACTAAATAGATTTTTAAAAAAAATTAAAATTGCACACTAGAACGGCACTCCTTGTATTCGAAGGCACTAGGGCGCTCATGTTTTGGGACACAGTTCAATCTCTAATCATCTGGTGGAAATTAAAATCCAATCGTTCCCTTTGCTATTACAAAATGGAGAAACTAGTGGGCCTTGGGTGACGTGTAATTTTGACACAAAACCAACCCAGTGAGAAGCAATGTGTGGAAGCATTTTGGGTTGGGCAGAGAAAAAAAGAATGGTAGTTAAAGGTGACAATTTGCTGACTTGCAGCCGCCTCTGCAAAATGAACAGAGTGCAAAGTTGAGGATTAGGCTGCGTGGGTTGCAGTGACATACTTGTTTGAATCCGTCCAAAGTTTAATTTTAGATTTTCACCAGGATTTGAAAATCACTACAACCACTCAAAGGTTGTTTTCTTTTCCTGCTGCAAGGAGCACAGCCCAGAAAATCTTCTTGTGATAATAATAATAAAAAAAACTGCAGAACAAAATGAGGAGTAAATGCAAATGATGATTCTTTGTGAGCTTAAAATAGATTAACAAATGCTTGAACTACTGTGTGGTTGCACTGTAAAATGTAGATTTTAAAATCAATTTTCGCTCAAATTTTTTTTGCTTGTTTATTTTAGATTATCAGATTTTAGATTTTTAAATCATATCAGATTTATAAAGAAAAATTAATTAATAATTAATTAATGATAATGTAGCAGAGAGGAAACAAAGTGGCAAATGGGAGAGAAGCTGACCTGCCCATAATGCTATTGTCCTCCATTTGAATCAGAGCCCTAAACTTTCTTGTCATTTTCGATTCTTTCAGAATAATTTTTATGAATTTGACTATCTCTATCTAGCTCCGCTCCTTCCTCTCGCTCCTCCTCTGCCTCTGCTATTCTCTCGTCCAACTCTCCTCCTCATCTACTGTCCTTCGGTCTCTGTTTCCTCCTCTTTTATCCCCCAAAGTGCGATTACAAGGCGTCGTGGAGGCTGATGTCTCTGTCAAACACACCGACGAGGTAAAAGAGGTTTTACTCACACAGCTCAATAACGGGTGCAATGTAAGGTCAGTGGGATAAGTATCGGTGCCAGGGAGGGGTGAGAAGTAGCTGTAAGACCCCCAAAACACCCTTATCTGATCTCACACACACACACACACACACACTCTCCTCCAGAGATACTGTATATCTGCTACTTGCACACACCCACCTGTGTCTCCCGTCTGCTTGTCAAGCACGCATTTCATCTTTCTGTATACATTTTACAGCTGACTGGGAACACACACATACATGCACAGCAGGTTCTGATCGCACTAAAGCTGTTGATGATCCTGCTGCGCTCAAGATAACGCAGCAAAAAATAGTCCCTGCTCGAAAAGTGTGTGTGCCCATATCTGCAGAGTTCAAGCTATTATTTGTGTGGGAGAGTTCACTTTGTGTGTGTGTGTGTGTGTGTGTGTGTGTGTGTGTGTGTGTGTGTGTGTGTGTGTTTGTTTCTCGGCCTCTGCTTCAACTTCCTGTCCTGTCTGTGGCCGGCCTTATCGGCGTGACAACAGGTCAGCCGGTGGTCACAGCAACAGGGCTATTCAGCAACCTGATTGGTCGTGGTGGGGAGCGGTGGTTCGCTTCTTCCGATCAATGGTCAAGTAGCGGTCAGGAATTGGGGGGGTCAAGGTGGTTCAAACTCACTCAGATATATACACACACACACACACACACACACACACACACTTAAATTCACTCAAACACACATTAATAAATGGCTTTGACTCATAAAATCACAGATATAGACACACACCCACGTCTTCCTCTCTCAGACATGGACCACATCTTCAGTCACACAAAAATAATGACTGTCAGTCATACAATTTTTTTTTTTTTCTTTTTTAAACACACACTCACACAGTGACCGTGTGTTGACCGGGTCAGGTCATTGTTCTGTGTTATCAGTCTTGACCTCTCTGTCGGTCTCCCTGATACGACCTGCATCTACACCCCTTCCTGTGTGTGTGTGTGTGTGTGTGTGTGTGAGAGAGAGAGACTCTGCGGTCAATCCATGGTCAAACCGAAAAGTTGAGACCCTTAAACTGCTCTCACCTTTCAACTGTTTCCTGTTTTGGGGTTGTTGAGGAGACAGAATCAGTGAGAGATGCGTTTCACTGCAATCCACAGTGAAATGTTTTGAAACACTTGATTGTCTCATTTTTCTCTGTCTGCAAATTAAATTTTTCCCTGCAGTTAAATAATTGTTTGAAGAGAAATTACGGGGCCACAAATGTATTAAATTTTAGGGGCTCTGGACTAGTTGGACTGACCAATTAAAGCAAAATATTGTCTTGCAACCTCTTTTTACATTTTGCCTGTGTCTATAAGATGTGAGCTGTTTTAGCCAAAAGAGATTTTACCTTGGTTAGGAGATGTAAAATTAGTTTACCTTCTTTAAAAAAAAAAAAAAAAAGTCATAAAAAAATAAATATAATAGAATATGTGTAGTATCATAACATATGATGCAGTTTTCTTACCTCTCTAATGATCCTCCAGAGAACCTTCTGATTTATCTTGCCATCCGTTATGTCTCCTGATGAGCAGTCTGGTAACCTCTGATCCAGATGACTAATAAGTTAATGTCATGAGATTACAAACTGTGCTACCAAATGCACCACAGATTATTTTTAATTTTATCCCTACTTCCCATTTTCTACAAGGAGATTTTCTTTAGACTTTTAAGAGCACACTGCAAAAAACGTCTCCATGGTAACAGATACATTTTCTGTAATACTGAGTCATAAATGTCATGATTTTCTTAAAACAGGTGAAAAAAATCTACATTAAAATTAAATTAATTTAAATCTTTTTCTTGTCTGAACTAAGACGTTTCAAAAATTGATTTAAAAAATTAGGTTGATTATTAGAGGTAGTTGAAACGGCTAAAAGTGTTTCACAACAGTGGCAGACTTGTTTAAAAAAAGAAATAAGGCTTTTAGGCCAATGATACACAAAAATAACTTTATAAGATGGAGATCTTGGAGTGTATGGTCACTTTTTCCCGAGTAGCTAAAGGTACAGATAATATGATGCCAGTTCAGTCAGAGTTCCTGTCTTTATGTGCAAAATTCACTGTTTCCATTTCCCTGGACAGTGGTTCTCTGCTGAGCTGCAGGGGAGGGACAGTAAGAAAAAGGGGGAATTTGGTGCGAAAAAGATTGTAGGTTTGGAAGACGTTCTCTTCATTTGTCCAACTCAGACTGGACAAACGTTTAACCAAAATTATTATGAGGCTTTGTATTAGCCAGAACACATCGGTCCAAAGTCTCCCATAAGTGTTGAACTGGGTAGAGATCTGGTGACTGTGAAGGCCGTAGAATATGATTCCCATCATTCGCATACTCATCGAACCGTTCAGTGACCCCCTCCTGCCCTATGGACGGGGCCATCGTCCTCCTGTTTCTCCACTCATTTTTCAGGCTGTTCCTGTAATTTGTTACCTGTGTGTGTTCCTTAGTGGAGGGGGAGTTCTTAAATTCAGTTAACCAAAGTGGCTTAGCCGTCATTGACAATTAAAAAGTGCCGGAATTCAGGTGGACACTGAACTGAAAAACCGACCTTAAACAAACTTCAAAAGTAATTGGATCTACATAAACATGTTTAATGCAAAATAAGTATAAAAAGTATTTTAATCTAATTCCAGTAGTGGGTAAAGCTTTACTAAAGTGAAATCTGAGAAGTGGACGAACCCAAAATGAACTCCCGGCCCAGAATTAACCTCTAAAAAGTGTCTGGAGGCAAATTGACTTTAAAAAAGTGGCACAGGCCAAATTGACCTTTTTAAAAAGTGCTTGAATCTAAATTGAGCTCAGAGCGCAGCTAAAAGCCGCTGTTTTTCTAGCCCTGTTTGTTTTGGAGTATTCTGTCTTTATTTGCTTTATCAGTGCACAGAGCAGCTCCCAGCAGGCCCCTCTGACTTCAGCCTGCACTCGTTTATCGTCTCCCTGTTTCTCCACTCATTTTTCAGGCTGTTCCTGTAATTTGTTACCTGTGTGTGTTCCTTAGTGGAGGGGGAGTTCTTAAATTCAGTTAACCAAAGTGGCTTAGCCGTCATTGACAATTAAAAAGTGCCGGAATTCAGGTGGACACTGAACTGAAAAACCGACCTTAAACAAACTTCAAAAGTAATTGGATCTACATAAACATGTTTAATGCAAAATAAGTATAAAAAGTATTTTAATCTAATTCCAGTAGTGGGTAAAGCTTTACTAAAGTGAAATCTGAGAAGTGGACGAACCCAAAATGAACTCCCGGCCCAGAATTAACCTCTAAAAAGTGTCTGGAGGCAAATTGACTTTAAAAAAGTGGCACAGGCCAAATTGACCTTTTTAAAAAGTGCTTGAATCTAAATTGAGCTCAGAGCGCAGCTAAAAGCCGCTGTTTTTCTAGCCCTGTTTGTTTTGGAGTATTCTGTCTTTATTTGCTTTATCAGTGCACAGAGCAGCTCCCAGCAGGCCCCTCTGACTTCAGCCTGCACTCGTTTATCGTCTCCCTGTTTCTCACTCACTCCTTCTTCCTCCTCCGTAACATCTAGTTACCCTCCGCCTGACCTCTTTCGCTCCCTCCTTTCCCTTTCTCCTGCAGTCCTGTAATATTTCCCCAATCATTCTTTTTGACTCTTCTCTCTTCTTTCTCATTTACCTCCTCTCATTCTCTCTCTTTCCCACTCCATCTCTGTCCATCTATGTCTCTCGCTCGCCCTCTCTCCGTCTGTGTAGTGTCTAATTGACAGCGGAGACCCCTGGTTGAACCACCAGCACTCTTCTCTCGTTTTTGTTTCTTTTTTTTTTTTTTTCCGCACTCATTCAATTGCAGCCTTCTCACTTTTTTAGGGGGTCGTACAACTTCTCTGTCACTGCCGATGAAGCGAGAGGGAGGATAGGGAAGTGAGAGAGGTGAGGGACGGAGTAATTGAGAGAAAGATGAGGGAGAAGAGAAAGGAGACAATAGAAAGGGAAAAAGTTTGAGACAAAGAAGGAGAAAGAGGACATAAGTTAGTTGTGTGAGTAAGGTAGCTTAGAGTTCAGAGAAACACGCCTGGGACAAGAAGATGTGATTGCAAAAGTCATTTAGGAGCCATCTTCTCATTCACTCTTGTCAAAAATCATTCAGTCTTCAGACACTTGATGGTGTCACCTTAATGCGTGAAAGTAGGAATGCATGATACCAAGTTCATGATTCCCCCTGCCATGGTTCTCAATCAGTTATGCATCTATATACCTCAATGTTTGGAGGTCTTTGGGATCAAGTGTAAGGAAACATAAGGTTCGAACCGAGATTTAAAAACTTAAAACACAACAACGTACGTTTAGAATGGTGCAAATTTTCATTTCACCATTCCAGACTGATAAAGTGGTGGTGGTTTGTCATCCTTGTTATAGCGACAGTGATTAAGAAACGGTATTTAATGTGGATCGGTCATGTGTGGCAGATACCCGGTCCTTTTTAATAAGGTCATATCGGCACAGATTCAATTTATCGAATCACTGCATCAGTAATATTACGTCCATGACTGAACACAGGAGTTTTTAGTTTTAGGCATTAACTCGTGACCTTGGGTCACAGACAAAGAAACTTTTGGTTCCATTTCGTGATCTTCCTTAGTGGCCCGAGTACGCTCAGTTGAGCAACAACAGTTGTAAACTACCACAAAAAAAGAAAGTAAGTGGAGCTTGAGTTAGAAGTTGCGTACTACATATTTCTCTCTCTCCCATCCATCACTTTTTCATAGTTAATTTACTTCAGTGTAAATATAAACAATATAATATATTACTCACACTCTAAGTGACCAAATAGAAAGATTAGGTCCACACAACTGTCCATATACAAGTCTCTCACCACATAAAGTAAACAAAATGACCGTATGGTCATATGCAACACTTTTCAGGCAAGTATGGAACTTAACTAAGACTTTTTTGTCCTTTGTGTAAATGGTGATTTAAGATAATTATGCTCGTGTTTTACAAAAATCAATACCTTATTTATAACTTAGCTTGTAAGTCCAACAACAAGTACGAGTTGTAAATTTTGCATTATGCAAATTTTCATGGGAGTAATGCTTTCACTACACCCGATGAAGGCTGTGTAGGCCAAAATGTCATGAATAAATATATCAGGCATTGTGAGTTTTTTCACTTTTATTCAAGCTATGCTGCCCAGCAATCCACCTGTCACACATTCAGGTTTGCAAAGATTTTTATTCTAATAATGCTTTTGCACACTGGTGGAGTTAAGAGACTCACTAAGACATGTCGACCCATGTTTCACAAAAAGCATAAAATCAAATTTTGCGACATGGCTGGTGTGTGTTGAATTTTATCATTTTACCTGTTTTTTTAAACTGGTATCTCAGCTCATTGTTTAACTTCCTGCTGCGTACCAAAAACATGCTGGTTTAAATACCTCAGATTACTGCGAAGTTCTGGTTTGGATAAGCGAATGACTAGTACTGTCCCCTTCCTAAACACATACTGCCTTTGTGCCCCCGGGCAAGATACCTCACCCTTCCGATGGCGCACCAGTGGCCAACAATACAAGTTTGTGGTTTTACTGATCAGCTGACAGGTGGCGGCCAGTTGATGTGTTGTGAGAGATACTAAAGAGCGTGCTTTTATGCAGACACAGATAGGTTAGAAGGTTTTCTGAGACTAGTTTAACCATTGCTGTGAAATATGTAGGGCAAAAACAACAACGTTATCTGCCGGCCTCTGTGTCTGGTAGTTATTTTATCGGCTGGAGTCCCCAACCAAATCTGAGCCTAAAATTTGTCCAGCTTTTGCTGCGTAGCTGAGTATAGTTTACATGTTTGTGATTAAAGAATCAGTCTGAATGTAACCCCCAGAGCAAAGCTCCTCTATGGCAGTCATCCGGCCTGCTAAAGTGCCCTTGAGTAAGCTACAGTGGTGCTGCGGTGCTGTCGGCTGTAGCTGACCGCTGACCTCTCTGCAAAGGGTAAGATAACTTTCCTATAGGGAGCAATGAAATACCATGATTTTATCTTTGTCTTACTTTGCTGCATTTCATTACCCTGCACATGACGAGCAGTCGACCCACTGTTGATTAATAAGGTACAGTATGTGCATTGAAGGAGTATCACAGTGGAGGTTGTGCTGTATTGTGGTTACTGGCAGCAGTGTGCTGCGGTCGTAAAAATGAGGCAGCGGGCAGACGTACAAAGATACAAGGTTTTGGTTTTGATTTCATTTTTGGCCCTCCAGTAAGAAAGAATAACTTGTTCCCTGTTGCGAAGCGATGAAGCTTACTTCATTCCGTTCATAGGTCAAGATGGAGTGATACAGTTCAAGCTGCAGGATACAAGTTTGGTTGTTGCAGTTATAAGGATAATAATGAAGAGCCTCTTATAGACTCAAAATATGAAGTTAGAAGCAAATGTTGCTGGCATACAGCAAAGAAACAGAAGACGCAGAAAAAGAAGAAAGTGTGGGAAAATTTTTTGTTGTTTGTTGGAGTTTAAGTAAAAGTGGAAAAGTGTCTGTCATGGAGAGTGCCAGTAGCCAGACAACATTGCCCGATAACCTCTGAATATGACCTTTGACCCCTTGCTTTCAGAGGTCAAGAGCGGAGTTTGGGGTTAAGTGTACAATCCTTTTTGCTGCAGATTGTCAGTCAGCTTGTGTTGCAGATGAAATGGACCACACTGGTTTCTGACCTGGTTCTGACACTCCAGTCAGGTTCGGACAGGCTCGATATGATAGGAAGTGTGTGATTATCAGTGATTTAAGTCATTCATCAGACAAAAATGCCAAACACTCACTGGTCAGGCTTCTGAGATGTGAGGATTGGCTATTTTTCTCTGTTTTATTTTATTGTAAATTTAACATTTTAGGGTTTATGACTGGTAGCTGGATACAACAGCCAATTGGACGCTTTGGGCTCAGAAAAATCATGATGGGCATTTTTTAACCTCAAAAAGAAATTAAAGATTAGAGATGATGACAGTAATCGTAATTAAAAAACCCAAACATTAGTTGATTAATTGAATAGTGGGGCAGAATTCTTTTACAGTTATTTATTTTGATTTTTCAGGCAAAAATGCCGAACATTAGATCGCCCGACTTCTCAAATGTAAAAAAATTGTTGCTTTTCTTTATCTTACTGTTAAAGTCAAGTGAATATCTTTTGATTTTAGACTGTTTGTCGGACAAAATGAGCAATTTTAAGCCATCGTCTTGGGCTCTAGGAAATTGCGATGGGCATTTTTCACTGTTGCGTGATGTTTTATGGACCAAGTGATTAATCAGTGAATCAGTGAAATAATTGTCAGTTGAAATCAAATGTAGTTTGCATTTAATGCTTCTTTAAAACATCTTTGTCTCAAAGTTAAGAAAATATGTTGGATTATCTAAAATAATGTAAATCCTAAGTTTAAAGACCTATAATGAAATGATATCATTTAACGCACACTTTAAACTTAATAAATGTTTTTTTTCTAAGTCAGGCCATACAGGCTGTTGGTTTATCATTGTTTTCTTGTAGTGGCATTGAAATTTAAAATTTAATCTGGTATTAAATAACATCTTAACTTTATTTGAAAATTTCTTTTTTTTTTTTTTCTTTTCTTTTCTGAGACCTTTGTCCTAGAAAACTGTGGCAGGTCACCATGACATTGATAGGCAGGTGTCAAACTAATCTTTTTTCTTTTTTTTTTTCTGGCCAAAAGAAAACACTTTTGCTCTTTTAAGTGACCTTTTAACCCCGAAACCCGGCCCAGAGTGGAAGATTGAGAGATGTAAGCAAAGAGAAAGAAAGATGTAGATTGCGGCAAGTAGGGAGGGAGAAATTCATAGATGATAGACATCTGTTGTTGTTTTTTCCTGATAAAGGTAAAAACCACTCTCTCTGCTTTTAGTGAGTTGAATTCTTGTTGGAAGGACAGAGGTGACCAGTGTGATGGACAGGTGTCAAAATGCCCCATCCTTATTTTCCTCCACAAACGACCAAGACATTTTCTTTTCTTTTCCCTTTTCTTTTTTGAACTCAAGCATACCCCAGGCAGACGGCAAGAAAGAGACTTGATTGACAGGTGTCAGTGTGGTCTGCGTGTGCTGGCAGTGGCCTTTGAACTCAAATGAGGATTTAGTGATGAAGTGAGGGAAAGAAGGGAGAGACGACTGATGACGGACCGGTGTCAAAGCAAACTTTTTTTCCCATGGCGACGGTCAGAAGAACTTTCTTTGCCTTTGGTGACCTCTGAACTTATCTGATCTGGCAGCAACGGGAGGCTGATCCAGACAAAAACTGCATGGACTCTGTTAGAGCATGACTCCGTTTAGTGTTGAGGAACTGGGAACTGTTGCTGTGGTTGGTCTTCGTTTGGAATCTGCCGTTCTGCATCCAACAGCTTTTTGTTTAGAAGAAAAGACATGGTCCATTTCATGAGGAGAGACGCCTCCATGTCTGGAAAAAGTAACAGGTGATCCAGTTGATTAATGGAGAAAATAACCAGCAGATTAATTGATGATTAAAATGGTCGTTAGCCGCAGCCCTAAAGTCATCCCTTGAAAGTGCAGTAGATAAATGGATGGACGAATGATGGATGGAGGAAGGTAGATTTGGAAAGAACAGACTCGAGAGATGGACGGGTGCCAAAATGGCTGAGTTTCCTGATAAAAGTAATCCACTTTTCTTGCTTTTAGTGACCTTTGACCTCTTCCCTGTCAAATTTAAAGAAGAGACGGACAGCTAAGACAGCTGTGAGAGGAGTGGATGTTGGGAGGAAGGGCTGGATAATGGAGTGTAAGAAAGAGTGAAGATATGCACGAGAAAAAGAATTTGAAAATATTTTTTTAATTATTAAATCAAGAAAATGCATTTTTATCATCTCATTTCATATTTTTCCCCTCTTTTGTCAAGATAAATGATCTTTGGTTCAGGGTCACAAATTTCATTCCTTCATAGCAGAAACATTACATAATCACAACTCTGTGTGTGTGTTTTGTGTGTGTGTGTGTGTGTGTGTGAACATGATGAATTCTGGGTGAACCTGACATTTGGCCATTAGGAGCGGGAACACAGCAATTCCCCAACGGTCCTAAACAAATAAATCCTGCCCACAGCCGGAATAACCATTAACAAGTCTGCTAAACACTTAGGGGGAAGAGGGGGAGGAGGAGAGGGGAGCAAGAGGTATGGATGGAGTGAAAAAGAAAGGAAGAAATGGCGAGAATGAGGGGAGGAGGGAAAAAGGATGGGAAGGAGGAAGAGATGGAAAAAAGAGGGGAAGGAGAGGGAGAAGAGGAGAGTGGGGGGAAGGCAACATTAAGATAGAGAAAGAAAGGAGGGATGAGGGGATGGAAAGGAGGTAAAGGGGGAGAAAGATTAGAGGGAGGAGAGTACATAGACATGGAAAGGAAGAAAAAAGGAGGAGGAAGAGATTGAGGAGGGGAGAAGAGAGAGAGGGGAAGGAAAGAGTGGGATGGAGAGATGGGAAGACAGAGCAAAGTTGACATGGAGAGAAGAGTAGAAGGAAAAGGAGAGGAGCTGTAACAAGGAGGAAGAGGAGGTAAAAAGAAGGTGAGGAGAGGAAAATGAGATGTACAGAGAGAGGAAATTGAAGGAGGGATGGAAAGGGTGACAGCGTGGAAAGCAAGTGGTAGGGGGACTGCAGCTTGAAATGTGGAAGGAGGGATAGAAAGATAGAAGAAGGAATAAAATTGAGATTGATAGAATACGAAATTAGAGAATGAAGAGATGGAGGAGAGAGAATAGGAGGAGTATGAATAAAGGGAAGGGAAGGATGAAAATGGACTAAAGCTGATGCAAAGGAGAGGAGAGAAAGGGGGAGAGATAGAGAGGAAAATAATGGACGGATGGGGAGATGGAAAGACAGTAAAGTTGGAATTGAAAGAATGAAGAGAGTAGAAATATAAGAGGAGGAGAGGAGCAGGAAAGATTTGAGGAAGAGGGGATGAAAAGAGGCTGAGTACAGATTAAAAGTGGGGGAAGAAAGGGACTGAGGGATGGATGGTAACAAGATGAGAGCAAGAGTGCAGCTAGTGATGGAAAGAAAAAGGAATAGAGAGGTGGAGAGAAGAAGGAATAGAGCTGAAATACTGGGAAAGAGAAGAAAGAAAAGGGGGCGAGAGAGAGGAGGTGGGAGAAGAAATAGAATAGGAGAGCAAGGATGGAGGGATGGAAACATTGAGAGCAGCAACAAAAAAGGGGGAAGAAAATTTAAGGTAAATGGGGGAGCCAGGAAGGAAAGGAAGGAGTGATGGAGCGAATCAGAATAAGGGAGAGAGCGAGAGAGAGGGTAGAAACGAGAAAAGAAAGTAGCAACAAAGAGAGGGAGGGAGGAGGAGGAGTGGGGGACAGAGGGAGGGAGAGAACACCATTAGCAGAGGAGAAATGAGACAAAACAAACAAGAAATGTGAGGGTAACACGTCACTTTGTTTTTCTGCTCGTCCCCCTAGAAGAATAAGAGGAAGCAATAATCTGTGTGTGTGTGTGTGTGTGGAGACAGGAGCGATAGCACGGGGGAGGTCATGGCGAGGTGAGAGAGGGGGAGCTAGACGGAGAGAGAAGTTCAGCGAGAGGTGAAGAGAGAGACCTGCCGCTTCTTTCTGTGTGTGTGTGTGTGTGTGTGTGTTTAGGGTGAATCGGGGGTCAGGTGTGTGTGTGTGTGTGTGTGTGTGTGTATTTGCCAGGAGGACCTGCTGGCTCGCGTGTGGCTCGTTTTTTGGAAAGCCCATGCTGTCCCTTTTCGTTTTCTTTTCTTCTTCTTCTTCTTCTTCTTCTCTTTTCATTTATCTGCCTCTCCCCCTCCTCCCGTCTTGTTGCTCTTCTCCTACTGTTTGTACCCTCAACTCCTCCCTCCTTCCCTCCAAACTTACCTACTGACCTCAAGTTCACCCAAAACTCCCTCTCTCCCACTTTTCTTTCCTCTGCTCTCCTTGTTCTCCTCATTTTCCCTTCTCCTATTCTTTTTCTTCTCTCTTCCTCTCATCTCAAATACTTCCACTTCTTTCTTCTCTCCTTTCCTGTCCTTTTCCGTTCTCCTTTTGTCCTCCCCTCCTCTCTCTATTTCTTTTCTCTTCTCACATCCTCTCCTCCCTCCTCCTCAAAACATACTCTCTGCTTCTCCTCCTCTTCCTTCACTTTTCTTTCACATCATCTCTCCTCCTCCTCCGTCATCTTCTTTCCTCTTCTTTATTCCCATTTCTCTGTATCTCCTCCTTACAATCAGTTCCTCTTATCTTCCTGTTTCTTCTCTTCTTCTTTTCTTCCTCCCTTCTTTCTTCTCTATCTTTTCTGTCATCTCCTTTCCTCGTTTCTCTTTCTACTTCTCTTTCTCCTCTTTCATCTCCCTCCCTGTCCCTCCATCTTTTTTGCCCTTCTCCTCTTCTTTTTTCTACTTCATTTCTCATTGTCTCTTCTCTCATCTCTTCACTCTTCACCTCTACTCCTCTCACACTCTTTCTCTTCTTCTACCCCCTCTCCATTTCTACTTCCTTACCTCCCCCTGTTCTTTCGTCATTCTCATCCTCAACTTTTCATCTGTCTCGACTTCTCTTTTCTTTCATCTTCCCTCTTCTACTCGTTTTCTCTTTTCTTTTCCTCTTTCTCTTTTGCTTCCTTCTCTCCTCGCATCCCCTCATCATCTGTCCTCTTATTAATTTACTCTTTTCCCATCCATCTAGCTCTACCTCTCCTGTCCTCTTTTCTTTTTTCTTTCCTTCTCTCCTCTCATCTCCTATCCTTTTTTTCTCACTCAACTTTCTTCACTTTCTTCCCCTTATTATGTTTTTTTACTTCTTGTACTTTCATCTCTCTTCTCCCCCCCTTCAACCTTCTTTCCTTTCATCTCCTTCATTTTCTTCTTTTCTTCCTTAATTCCTATGACCTTGCCTCATTCTCCTTTATTCCTTCTTCCCTCCTTCCTTCTTTCATCTTCACTCCTGGTGAGAATCTTTTTGTGGAGCATTTGTTTTCCGTTATCTCTGATACAAAAAGAATGAGAGAGGAGGAAAAAAAAGAAAGAAGGAAAGAAGAGAGATGTACTGAGCCTGATTCCAGAGTAAAGACAGCGATCCGGTCTTAGACAACATGAAAATCTCTTGGACTTCAGCTCCCAGCTTATCTGTGGGTGTGGATGTGTGTGTGTGTGGGTGTGTGTGATTACTGTGTTTGTGTGTGTTGCTCAACATTGTCTGCCTGCTGACTACATCTCTTTTCTATGTATGAGTGTCTGTTAATGCAGCTTTTCAGGGTTATTTCCACTAAACAGAAAGCTATCTGGCATGCCTTTTCCTTGTATTTACCACACACACACACACACACACACACACACACACACACACACACACACACACACACACACACACACACAGAGCAAAGCGCACACTCAAATGACTGCTGCACATAAGCAGACGATAACATTCTGACAAACACCATTAAAAGTCAGACAGCTTGTGTGTGTTCGCTGTGCTGACACGCAAACACACACACACACACTCGCACTTTCTCGTGTATATGTACCTAATTAACTGACATATTTATTCACATAACCTCACAGACAGATAATATTTGTGCTTCGTGTAACTGCCTTTATTTGTGTTACCTGTTTATGCGTGCACATGCAGCCTGTTTTCATGCAACGCGTGAGTGCGTGCGTGCGTGTGTGTGTGTGTGCGTGCGTGCGTGCGTGCGTGTGTTTGTACTTGTTTATATGGGAGGATTAGCGGGTCAAACCTCGGCCGTGCAAGGGTGAACTCGGGGACAAAGGAGAGAGAGTGCGAGCGATGAATACAGAAGTAAAAGGACCAGAGGGAGGAAGGGAAGGAGGAGAAGAAAACAGTGATAGGAGATGGTGGGAGTGGGAAGAAGGGAGGGAGGGAGGGAGGGAGGGATGGAGGAAAAGATCAGGAAGTCCAAATGGACCATTCGTCTTGTTTTCTCCTCTCAAAGCCAGATTTAGAGGAAACATCCGTTTTAATAACTCATCTGTGAATGCAGAAAATATTTGGGACACTTCCTGTTTTCATGAATGACTCATGAGGTGACCTAGGTGAAAGCCCTGATCCCTTTACTTGTTAAATTTACTCCAATCACAATAGAGAAATTAGAGTAAAAGAAGCACTTGATGCATGTCATTAGAGCCTTTTGCATTATTCACGTAGTTTAGAATCTCTTGTCACATGCAGTTTATACCAAGTCTTTTTTTAGATAGATTTGACCAATACATGCTGGAGCTAAATCTACGTCATGTGATTCATTCAGTCCTTAAACTGTTAAAGTTAAAATGGTAAAGTTAAAATGTAAACAGTAACATTAGGTAGCACTAAAAAGCTATTGTGGGTGCTGGGCTCATACAGGATTCGATCACATTAAGGGACCTTCTGGCTTCGTATGGCACTGTACTGTAAAATGCATGTTTATTTTCTTTAAGTGCTTAAGTTATTTTTGAAAAAAATCCACCGTGTTTATTCAACAGTTTCATTGCAGGTTTGGGTTTTCAGCTGGATGTCTTGAAAATTAAAAGTGAAAGTTAATTTCCACAAAAATCTGCATATATATGGTTCCCTGGGCTTGGATTTAGGAGTTCAGCCATTACATTGGTGGATATTCTCTATCCTCAGGTAAATACCTGATTGAAACTCTAAACTATGTGTTTGCAGATTTAAGAAATTAGTTGTCAAATTGTTCAGTATTGGTTGAGGTTTAAGGAACTATGTTTAGCCAACATTTTTGTCTAGATCAGTTTTAAAATGACTGAGCAAGTAGACGTTCAGTGTAGAGAAACTCGACACCCAATGAAAATCCTGTTTCTGCTGAACCCCAGGGGTTTCACCTTGCTGCAGTGATGTAGAAGTGGACATCCGGGGGTGTGTCGGTACACCGTGATAGCACTGTTGGGTGTCATACCGGTGCAACAGGCTCGAAACTTTCAACCAGAGAGAGCAGTAAAACACTGCTATTCAGCCCGGTGTTCGGTTATTCTTTAGGGACATATCACTCCTCGCGTAAAAATTGTTGTACAAGCCATTACACAAGTTGTAGAGACAGCTGGATTGTTTTAAATCGTGCCTGCCCTGTCTGATGGATGTGAGATGGACGACTGAAAAGCGAGGCTGAAATGCGTCTGCTGTAGACCGGATGTCGGATTGGAAACTGCGGGGAATTAAATGGGGGTGAGCGATTCAACAAAATGTTTGCTCTGGAGCTGAATCACCAATATTGATACAGATACCACTACTTTTTATTATTAAAAGCAAGCTAAGTGCTATCATACTATCATGCAGGGGAGAGCCGTTTGTCATGATTTCTGTGGTGAATGAATCATTAATAGACCACTACACATACGTCTTAAAACAAGGCAGTTTTTAATGGAAAAAAAAAAAACAAGTGTAATGTGTATGTGTGGATTTGCTAAGCTAACAAGGTGATTGCCGCACCGCGCATTCACACGAGCAGCAAAGAAAAAAAAGGGGTAACATATGACGCAACATATCAGCAGGACAGTAGTATCAATCCTTTCGTTAACGACCTGCCCGATTTAAAATCAAGTCCATGACCTTTAGATTTGAACTGCTGTAATTGTTATTGAATGACAGTAAATGTCTGAATCCAATTAGACGTCTGCTTGTTGGCCAGCCATGAGCTCCAAAAGTCAGCTGTCTATAAAAGTTGTCATGAAAGATTACGTGGTTCTGAGCGCGAGGCAGATATTCCAGATCAGGTCACTCCTGCAGTGCTACGGACCTGGTTCTGTTTCCTGTTAAACAAGTGAATTTCTTGCAGGTCAGCAAAGGCAGCAGGACAAAAATAGGCACGGTGGTGTTGACCGAGCAGTAAATTATGACAGTCAAATTGGTGTGATGCCACAAAATTTGAGAACAGATTTGTTCAAAAACCTCAAAATCAACCTTTTTATTTTCCTGCTTCTGTCACTTCCTTTTTCTTCTCCAAACTTTGATAGTGTGCCACCTACAACTTCTGTCCTCATTGTTCTGCTTCCTGTTTGTCTTGTTTGGCGAACCTCCATCTCCTACCACTCATTCATCCCCTACCCTCGATCTTATCTATCCATCTTCATATGCCCTTCCTTTACCCTCTCTCTCTCTGTGCTGTTATGCATTTCTCTCCATCTGTGTCTCTTTCCATCTTTACTCTCACTTATATTCTCTCCCTCTCCCACATGTGGTTTTGCTCTCCATCCCTCTGTACTCCTTCCCTCCCTCTCCTCCTCTTCTCTCATCCCTTGCTCACATATGGTTTCTCTCTCTGGATCTGTGTGTGTTTGGTGTTACCCAGAGTTCACTGGGGCTCCTTGCTCATATATTTGTGTGTGCGCGTTTTACAGACGGAGAGTGTGTATGTCTGCAGGCTTACGGGTTTGCCTGCCTGGACCTGTTTCTGTGTGTGTGCGCACGTGTGCGTGTGTGTTAGGTAGAGTTCAGCAGGGCAGCAGCAGGTTATGCAACAGTTTCAAATGTGGGCCATTTAGAGGAAGACTTCAGCCCCCTCTCCTTCACTCTCAGCCACCTTTTCTCCTTCCTGCCATCAACCCTCCACACTCTTTCTCTTCCGTAGCATTTTTTATTTTTTATTTTTTGTATTTAGCTGAATGTGAATACATCCATCCTAAAAAATCCCAGAAATTGAGCAATACAGTATATTCCTGAGAGAAAAGTCAGTTAATCATTTGTTAAGTGCTGAGAACATAAACATTACAATACGGTTGCACCATTGAAACATAAGAAATAAATCGGTGGCTATGAAAACAGTTGTAGCATCATTCCGTCAGAAGCTATAGTGTAAACAGGAACTCATCACAAACTGCATCAAAACAGCAAAAAAATTTAGGAGGGTAAACAGATAAACTTAACTGATTATCGTTTGTTAATGTTGGTATGACTTTTATTTGTGTTTCAGTGTTAGTCGTATTCATTTAGAAATGGGGGGAAATACATGATTACGCTAACCTAACAGATGTTATCTGGTCCACTTGCTGGCCCGGCGTTTTGCAATTTGAGGTATGCAATGCTTTTGTGTGATCTAATTTTGAAATTTTTTACATCTTTTTATCAAACAGCATTCTGGTCAAGTGTCGGGTCAGATAAGACAACATATTACACCGGCTCTTTGGAATTTCAGCCTAAAAAGTTAGTCACGTAGGTCATTTGGCTAGTTAACTTTCACACCTGGCAGCTATTAGCTGTAAATGTTTAGAAACAACTCATCTTTAACTATTTAGTATGATGCAACCCATTTTTGTTTAGTGATACATAAATCTCCTTTTAGTTAACCATTATGTTGTGACTAGGTTCAAACTTAGACAGTAGTAGTAGTAGTAGTAGTAGTAGCTTAGACATTACACTGTAGCTGATAACATTACCGAGTCAGAAGTTTGAATTTAAGCAGTGCAGAGTTGTCAAAGGATTTCATTATGTGGCCTCAAAATGTTAATGAAATTTAAAAACCAGTGTTCTTTGGATTGTTTTGAGCCATTTTAAGGCAGTGCTGAAAAGATAATTAGTCAAATTCAAGCTACAGATTCAAGGTTTGCGCTTAAAAGCAGCTTAAAGGTACGTCAAGTCAGTTTAAATGTACTCAGGGTCAGGGTTAGAGAATGGTGCCGCCTGTGATGGGGCCATGGTAGATTTATGGCACCGCGGCCTGATTCCCATTTACATCATTTACCATGAATACTGATCTTCCATAGGAATGCTAACCCAACTTTTGGCACTTTTAACTGTGCATTGATAATTGCCATTGCCAAGTTTTATTTGCAGACGTTAAAGGCGCCTTAAAACAGACACTTAAACGTCCAGGAAAACAGTGAATCTTTAAAGGTGACATTGTCCTGTACTGGTACATGTAGGTGTCCACAAAAAAATCAAGTCACAGATTTTTTAGAATTTTTGCCCTTCTGCCCCTCCAATCGAATCAACCAGCCTCTCTCCTAAATTCGTAATCTGTTAACACTTTAAAGTGATCTCTTAGTGCAATATGTCTCACCTCGACATCCTGTTTTACCAGGAATTACATCATATTAAGAAGTAAAGAGACCATTTCAAGGTGTCTTTAAAGTTACAAAAAAGGCATGAGAATTACAAAAAACAGTGAAGAGGAAAAAGTCCAAAAAGTGCTAATTCATTATCTCTATTCAGACAATATTAACCGGTATTCATAGAGTCAAAGACACAGTATATGTACGATGTAAAAAGCTAAATAGTAAAAACAAAAATTCTCTTAAGAATTTAGGGAAGATGTATTTAAGCAAATTCCATATTTTAGTCAAATAAAAGGAATCCTAAGACCAATCTGTGGCACGGGAAACATGATTGCACCATAGTTTCATAAATTTTATTAATCTCTTCCAAAAAACTGCCAGATTCGGTAACAGTACTGAAGATTTCTTACCATATTTCTTGGCTTTGGCGCTCCTCTGGAAACCAGCGCTTGCTCAACATGTGTTAGTGTGAGCCGTGTGAGCCAACGATCTGCTGGATGATGTTTATGATCTCACATCTTAATGGATCATTAGTTCCCCCTAAAACTGGGTGTGTTTCTGTGGGTAAACAGGGAACAACATCGTTTTAAATATCTCTCCATCTCTCTTTCTATCTTTGTGTAGTTACTGGAACTGTTCACCCAGTGGGATTGGTCGACCTACCTGGCTGACTACGGCAAACCCACCTGCAAATACCTGAGAGTCAACCCACATACTGCACTGGTCCTGCTGGAGAAGTGAGTAGTCCTTCATTCACACATTTACTGTTTTTCTTTTTTTTTCTTTTTTTCCCCTTTTGTTCCTGGATTCACCACTTCCTTGTTGTAATCCATCAAAGTAGCGTTTAAACAATGAATTGGTTAGTTGACGGATCTTCAGCATCTTAATCTGCTTCCAGCGGCAAAAATGTGAGAAAAGTGAGAGGATTTTCTGCTTTTTTCTGTTTAATATTGTTGTAATTTGAGCGTCTTTGGGTTTTGGACCGTTGATCAAACAAAATAAGCAGTACACAGACATTACCCTGGGTAAACTCTGGTTTAGTTGGGATGTACATTTTATAGATTGAATGACCGAAGGCTCTGGGATCTTTTATTTATGTGGCACATTAATGTTAAAGACATAGTTCAATATTTTGGGAAATATGCTTATTGGCTTTTTTCCTGAGAGTTAGATGAGGAAACTGGTAGCACACTCGTGTCTGTGTGAAGTATGAAGCCAGAGCCAGGACGTGGTTATCTTAGTTTAGCATAATGACTGGCAATAAGGGGATTAACATAAATGTAAAAACCAACCAAAACCTCCATACACAGACACGAGATTTACATAAGTTTTCTCTACAGCTGCAACGATTAGTCAGCCAAAAAAATTTAATTTGCATCTATTTTGATAAATGGTTCATCGTTTAATTCATTTTCAAGCAAAAATGCCAAACTCTGATGGTTCCGTGTCCTTCAATGTGAGAATGAATTACTTTTCTTGGTATAACTTTATAGTAAATTGAATATCTTTGGGTTTAGTAGTGTTGATTGGGGATCTGATGACGTTACCGTATGATGAGCAATTTTCACTGTGCTAGGACCAAAGGATTAATCAATAAATCGAATCAATAATTAATGAGCAGATTAATCGGTAAGGAAAATTTTCTCATCTCGCTCTCGGCAAAGAAAGGAAATAAGCATATTTCCCCAAACGTTAACCTATTTGTTAATGGAAAAAAGAATCAACACATTTATTGATGGCTTTTATGACTGAAATGACTTTTAGTTGCGGCCCGACATCAAAGCATTGACATCTCTCCATCCCTCTTCACCTCCATTTCCGCTGCTCTTTTCTGTCTCCTGTCTGTCCTCTCTGTTGTGTTCTGACAGGTTGTTTAAGCCGTGAGTATTTGTCTCTGCGATGTGTGGGTGTGTGTAACGATGGATTCTGGCATGAATAAATACTGCTTAGACGACTGCTAAAGTGTGTATGTACAGGAAAGCGAAGTAATATTTGTTTTTGGTTTTTTTGTAGCTGTGTCTAATATTACATATGTGGCTAAACGCACGTACGCACATCCTGATAATAGAGAACAGAAAAAAGACATAGAACAAAAATAGAAAATAAACTCATGTCATCATGATGTTTATCGCCATGGCCATTAACAATGGGATGTTATCGCAGCAACAACACCCACATCGTGTGTCTGTGTACCATCAGATTATCAGGGTAGAGCCTGAGCTTCTGTGGAGACACACACACAACCTGCATTCACACACAAACTTTCAAGACATCAGGCAAGACAACCACACACACACACACACACACACACAGAGTCGTATGATCCCGTCCATTGTTCAGCACATAACGGTTGACCTTTTTTAATCAGGTTCAGTATTTTCTCTCCAGAGCTCCAGTAGGGCCCAGGCCCGGTGGTCCCTCTGTGCCCAGGAGGAAGCACCCTGCTGGGGGCTCTCTGGTCTGCTGGGCCCCTGAACTTCCTGGAGGTCCATAACAGTCCAGCGTTCTGCGACAAAACACACAAACACGCATGCTGAGACAGACACACTTTCTCATGTGACACCGGACACACACATAGCAAACTTTAAAGCCCAAACGTCTTTTTCTTCTTTAGCAGGCGCTTTCAGCAGAGATGTGTGTGTCCATACTGTCCATACTAAGGCTCAGACTAAACTATGCATCCAAAATTATGCACTTGTGTGTGTTTTCCTGAATGCATCAGATGAACTACTCAGTGCATATTGGTGTATGAGACACTAAAACAGACCCTTGTTTTTTGTGATCCGCTCTAAATTTGCATCCTTTCCCTCCACCAATCCCTTCTTATTCTCTGTCTCCAGGATGAGGGAGATGAGCAGGAAGAACAATGTCTTCGCCCAGTTCAGGAAGACGGACAGAGACAGACAGAAACTCATCGACACCATCATCAAACAGCTACGCAACCTCATCGCACAGCACCACACCTAAAGCGAGCCCCCTGATTGGGCAGCGGGCCAGAAGCCGCCAGTTAATTAGCTGATCGAATCCATCCAACCTGATGAAAAGCAGACGTCACTGACCTGTTCAACCCCACAAACCACTGGTGGATCTATGCACCTTAACCTCACTGGACGCCACTGAACTTCCAACGACTGGTCCTTGTTGGTCATCTTTGACACCCAAAACAACCAGTACAAACCTGCAGCGAGCTCATTGGATAATAAGCTTGTGCTGTGCAATCTGATTGGTTAATTTAAGCCACTGTTTCCGGAATAAGGAGTATCTGACTCCTGGGGCTAAAACAAGTATTTCGACAGCTTCAGTTTCACTTCAGCTTCACTTCATCTGCGTGAAACTTTGCAAGAAATTGTCAGTTTGGGTGAAGACAAGGATGTAAGAAGATCTCTCCTAAATCCGGTTGGTTGTTCCAAACGCCTGCTCATGCACAAGCTGAACTTTCAAAAAAAACAAAAAATAAAACGGAAGCTGTAGTCGATCTTCTTGGTTCAAATTCGTGTCGAGCTGAAATGAGTAAACTCCCTGGCTTATCCGAAATAGTTGATGCCAACTCTTCCTTCCAGCTGTAGGTAGATATTCAGTTTTTTTCTTATTGTCAACAAATCCCATGAAAACCACCAGTGATTCAGCACGAGTGCGACGTGTATTTTGTGCCACCAAAGCCTGATGTATCCTATATGGTGTCGTTTATTTTGACTCAGTCCCACACACGTCATCCTGCAGCTGTAAGTACTCACTAGAGCACAAAATGTGTATTCATCCACGGCTGAACGTAGTCCAACCAACAAATGCACTAATCTCTGCTGTTTGAGCAATGTTTTCTAAACGCTACGGTGCCCAGAAGTTTTAGGAAATTACTTTGCCTTTTCTAAAAGAGCAGCTATATATTTGTGACCCATTCTTGCTCATTTACTTCTTCATTAGGAACCGATGGGCTCATGGCTGAGTGCCACAGACAGGGCAGAAAAGTCATCAAGTACTGAGAGACAGACTAACACATTTCGGGTTTTAGGTCTTTTCACTGGATTTGTTGACAATATCTCCTGCCTTTTACTCAAACTTGAATTGATCTTGATCTTAAAAGCAGCTGGGTTCTGTTAGATTTCTGACCTTTGGAGAACAATCACGTAGAGCAGACAGATGTACTAATTATTATCCTTCTAACATTGAATTTTACCAGCTAAAACAGCATCAAAATCAGTAATAGAATAAGCATTTCGGGCCATGAACATAGACATTAAAAATAAATCCACATATTCGGTGTGCTCAACTAAAGTTTCCCCAAACCACAGTCTTCGTGTTCATGCTTCAAGTTTGACAGAAATTCGTCAGTTTCCAGTTGCAGTGAACACTTTGTTGCCCTACTTGTTGCTTCACTTGCTGGATGCTGTTATCAACATATCTGTAGGTCTACAAAACGGGAGCGCAGGTTAATTTGGGCTGCGAGTTGCAGTTAGATTCACATGGAGACTGAGCGGGAGAATCTGTGTGGGTTTTTTAGTGAGAACTCTCAATGTCAGCAGAGTTTTATTCTTTTGTACCACAAGCTTCCCATCTCCCTCAAAATCGAACCGAGCTGGCTGGTTCACGCAAGTCTGTCCGCATGCCCGTGATATTTTTCCTCCTCTGTTGCTGACAGCCTTCAATGTCTTCCACTGTGGCACAATAAGAGCACGTTTTGAATGTACATCGGCGAGGGTCGTCTTCAATAGCCGAGTGTCGTCATCTCAGGTTGCGACGTTTTAACATCGCAGCCAGACGAGCACTGAGCCCGAGAAAAAGTAGATAATGGTGGCAAATACACAGATTGTTACTCCAGTATCCCTTATCCCCTAACAAAGGGGGATGTTGACGCAACATGGCAACCCTTTTCCCTCTTAACATACAACCTGTGAACACTTGAACGGCTGCTCAGATCTGGCAACCTCATTCCCACATCGTAGCACCTGAAAGAACAGTGAGTGTTTGGGTTTTAAAAGGGAGGATGTCGTCCAAACATGGCAACCCATTCCTCCCCTTTCCATCAGATTTGAATTTGGGGGGGGTGCGTTTTATACTCATCACAGCTCGGTCTTAAAGAGGGGAATAATGCTCCAATTTGGCAACCGCTCTGGAGTGTATAGTGATTGGTTCGCGTGGTAGACTAGAAAGAGACAAATTTGTATGGAAGCCATTGTACTAATACCAAGCACACACACTTTCATGTCTTCCATAAACATAGCTCTGTGTGTGTGTAGTGTGGCCACACAAACTCGTTAAGTTGAAGCACAGGAGATAATTACCTTCACACTAGATTAGTTTTGGAACTAATATGGGTCTTTTTTTGTTCTCTGCGTTGCTTTTTTTTCTTGAACTTGGGTGCAATAATAGCATTGGAAACTGCAGCATTTTGTGTGTGTGTGTGTGTGTGTGAGAGAGAGAGAATCATTGTGCTTTATAAAGGGATTCAAACTTGCAGCGTGTGTGTGTGTGTGTGTGTGTGTGTGTGTGTGTGTGTGTGTGTGTGTGTGTGTGTGTGTGTTAGCAGGGAATTAAAGTCTTCCGCTTCCTCTCTGTTCCACTAACGGAGCACATTCGATCAATCGCCATGTGAACGACGACGCGCGGCGTGTTTCTGTGAGTTTGTGTCCACGTGCGCATGCCGGCACTGTGAAATCAAGTCTATGCGTTTATGCTGATGTGTATGTTTATGTGTTTGGGTTTTTTCCTTTCTTTTTTTTTTTCTTTTTTCTTTTTCCCGTCATCCATCCTCAGCGGTGTATCATTTTTAGGTGTTAGTAAGGGAACGGGGGCCGTCGTTACTGAATGTGCCTTTGCTGTGTCTTGTTTTATTTTCCTGCCAATGAAGCAGCAGCACTGTGGTGTTTGGACTCTGGACCCAGTTTACTGGACATCCGCGCTGCATGTACATCAACACGGGGAACTGCTGACGGTCTGAGAAAGAAGAAAAACACAAAACATCTCAACTCAAAGCCCTCTTAATAGCTTGAGGTCTGTCTGTTTCTTTTTCTGAGACACTAATGATGCTATGCGCTGCTAGTCGTCGCCTGTAGTAAACCTCAGTTTTAGAACTGATCACATACGACTTGAAATATCTCTGTTTGAGATTTTTTTTTTTAAATTGGTTAAAAAATCTCTGGATCAAAATATTTTTCTTGTAACTGTGAGATCTGCATGGTGGAGAAATTCCCCTTCTGTTGGTGGAGGCGCTGAACTTTCTCAAACACGTCAGGAACTGCTGTGACTAAAACTGAAAACGTGGGTTGTGGGTGGACCTGGATCGATCTGATAACGGATCCGAATTGACACACTTTCCGATCGCTCCAGCTGTGTACAGACGTCCTTTGCTTAAACTGCAGGATTTTGGGGCACGTCAAATGTACTTGCCCACCGCCTAGCTCTTATCGTTGGCCAAGGAGCAGCTCCGGTCCCTTGCTCGAGAGCACTGTGGCAGTGGTAAGCGAGGCCACAGTGTTGGACGATCCAGGCGTTCACAGCGACACCTGCCCGCTTCTCTGACCCGTACCCGTCCAGAGTCCTCACGCTGCAGATGCTGCTGCTGCTTTGTTTTGTATCCTGTAAGCAGAAGTCTTTGTTGAGACAGAAAGCACTAAATGGTGTTGTATTAAACCACTAATAAATGAAACTGAAGTAAAATAATACTAAAGTTGCAACAAATGCCAACAGACAAATACGGAATAAAAGGAAAACTGTTGAATATTTTGTCTTGACTGTTATTTCATCAATTTTCGTCTGTCGCTTCGAGGTAACTGATCCGATCGCTGTCACGTTTGCACAATGTGTCTTCTCGTCCACCTTTCTGTGCATGTTGCGTACTTCATCTAGTCGGAGTATGTGAATCAGTATTGACAGCGGCTGTTTAATACATGAGTCTAGTGGCTGCTTAGCGTAGTTCTAGTTAATCGAGCTACCTCCTCTCATTTAAAATCTTGCCCTTTAATTCATTTTTAAAAGAAGTTATAATGTTTATTTTAAGCGAAAAGCTTATTTCTGACCTTAGTTCTTTCCTTTACGTCGATTTTTATATATTAACGCTGTTTAAAATCAACGGGTGCCATTTTCTTCTGTGGTGGCATTTGAAAAGGACTATATTCGTTGTCAAAGTTAGACAATGACGTAAAGTCAAAGGCGGCAAGTATTTTGGAGGTGAACGCTGGTGCTAAACATAACCCACATTTAGAAACGGTGATCAAAGAAGGGATCGGCTTCCACTTTAGTGAAAGTAGCGACACCACCATGTACAAATTCAGCGTAATTTAAGTAAAAGTTAAAGTGTCGTTATCAACAAAACGTACTAAAAGCAAGACTGTGCAACTCATGAGATAAGACTCAACCTGTTGTAACAGCAACACGGGGGTTATAAAGTCAGCAAAGTCTGAATGTTTAGTCGGAATAAATGAAAACTATGATGTAAAGTTTGTAAACAGTAGCTACTGGTCACACCTGTAGCAGAAAGACACGAATTGAATGAATTCGATATGAATTCGACGTTTGATTTCTTCTCTCAAAAATGACTTGGTCCAGATTTAAGTGTCCAAAGTAAAAGTACTGTTTATATACGATCATTTAACACTCTGATGCTGTTCTGCGTATCATAATACTGGATTCATATGCATTGACGTAGTAATGTACATCTGCTGTATAACACTGCCTTGGGCTGTACTTCGTATGCCCAACATACATATAAAATCTGAACCTACAAAATGCTCGTATGAATGTAGTGGAGTAAAAACGGATGATATCCTCCTCTGAAACGCAGTGAAGGTTTGAAAAGGAGCGGAGGAACTGAGAGTTGTACCTGAGTAATGTACTTACCTGAAGCCGCTGGAGCGCCGCTGGTTTCACCTCCCGCGGCCGCGACCTACAGGGGAGCGACAGACGGCGATGTCATCATGACAACGGCCGTAAAACGGGAAGAAATATCGTTAGAGTTTATTCCAAAGGGCCGGCTCACGCGGCCCGACTCTCGTCACGGCGACCTTTGACCTCCCGGACAGCATGGGCGTCTGCTGCGAGGGATGTGATTAACGAGGACTCTGTTTGTGTTGGCGCTGCAGGTGGGAGGTGTGTGTGTGTGTGTGTGTGCGCCAGTTCAGTGGAGGGTAGCGACACGAATCCAGAGCAAGACAAACTCTCTGCATGCTCCAGGTTTCCTGTGCGTGTGTGTGTGTGCGTGTTCCCGGCAGTCTTTAGAGGAGCGGCGGAGCGCTCAGCGCTTCGGGACTCCTCACAAAAACCTCCCCCTCTCTTTCCATTCTCCTCTTCTTTCTCTTTTTTTTTCTTTTTTTTGATTTCAGTGAACTTTTTGAACTCTCTCCATTTTTCATTCAGGCCCTGATTAAGCCAAATCTCTACAAAGTGTCCTTCCCTCCTCCCGCTCTGTGTCATCCCAGCCTATCAGTCCCGGCAAAAGAAGAAGAAGCTTCTACCAAACTCTGCAGATTCCGCCCTGTCTGCGATGAGTTGCTCTGCAGTCACCTAATCAATTCTTAGCAGCGGCTGACTCCACAGATTTCGGTTCCTCATTCTGGTCTCCCTTTAGCCGCGGTGCTAACTCAAGATGGGGCCACTAATCGGTTCGTCAAGTTCACTGTGCTGCACGCTCACACACCTGGTGAGGGCTGAAGCCTCGTTAGGAGGAACCTAAGCGTTGGTCAGTTGCAGCTCAGTGAGGTTCAAAAAAAGCTGCAGAAGAAAATAGAAATAGAGAGGGGTTTTTTTTTTTTTGGGTGAGACATCGCTAATTGTTCCCTCTGTGTTCTGTGGAACTGCGTAATGTTGGATGAGAAAAATGTAAACAATCTTAATCTTTTTTTTAAATGTTTTTTTTTTGTTGTTGCTATGGTTGGTTTGCATCAGCTGACGGTCGAGGCTTTTTTTATATTCTGTCCTGCAGGATGTAAAAAACCACCGAGTATCAGCAGGCAACAGAGGTACGACAACATTTCTGGAGCTCGAGGTGGAGAAATATTTTCTAAACGCCCGGAGCCACTGTTCAAACGCTGCGACGCCCACTGTGGTCAAAACTGTTGACTGGCTGGCACAAAAAATGGCTTAAATAAATGTAAGGAAGGGTTTTTGTTTTTTTCTTCTTTCTCCACTTCACTTTTTTAGGGTTACATGTGATAAATTGCAGGGAATATTAGCTCTTAAAGATGAAGAGAAGAAAGCAGAAGAATTGGAGAGAAATATGAGCAGGGTTTGGCAGCAGTAGAGAGATGAAAGTTCACGGCTCTTCGCTCACTTTCATGCTTCTCTCTCGCTTTAAGGGTGTGTGTGTGTGTGTGTGTGTGTGTGTGTGTGTTACCAGGATAAAAGTGTGTAAATGAGCACATTTGTCCAATCATTTCAAAGTCTTCCTCTCTGCTGCGCACACACTTTTGAGTATTACAAGATGTGTTACAGTAGAAGGAGTGTGTGAGTGAGTGTGTGTGTGTGAGAGTGTGTGAGTGAGTGTGTGTGAGTGTGTGAGTGTGAGATCTCATTATTACTACTCTGACAGTGGTGTGTCTGGCAGGTGCGAGAAGAAGCAGATCTCTCTCTCACACACACACACACACACGAGCATCCAGACTCCAATAAAACCATCTTCACGTTTCCTCTGCCGTCTTCTGTCTTTTTAAGAAAAGCCAAACACGTCCAGCACCCGGAAGAAGCCGCCGAATCTCGATCAGATTTGCGGGTCTGTGTGTAAACCCCACCCTGGACTGCTCCTTGGGCGGGATCTTTACACAAGTGTCAAAAATTAAACCATAGCAACGATAGTTAGGATGAGGGTAAAAAAAATAAGGCTTAGAAAATTGAAATTTCAAAATGCAGAAGATAAAATGCTAAACATATGTAATATAAGTATTAAAATGTTAGAACATATTCTGGTAGAGGAAGCACCTTTAAATGTCTGAAATGTAACTCTGAAAACTTAAATTATTTTCAGTTTAATTACAAGTAGCAGGTCTTAAAAGCCACTCAATTATCCAACACGAATTCTTAAGGTCATTTTGTTTGCTGCAGCTCAAACTTTTAACATTTGTCAAAATGTTCAGCATCTGGATGTTTTAAAGTGTCAAGCTGCATACACATATATATATATGTATATATATGTGTATACACACATATGTATGTCCATATATGTATGTATGTGTATATATATATATATATATATATATATATACACATACATACATATACATACACACATATATATATATACATACATATGTGTGTATATATGTATATATATATATGTACACACAGTCCACACACACACGTTTCATTTATTCTGCTGCTTTCTAATCTCACTGTGACCTAGAGAGGTGAAAGATCATCCAAGGTCGTCCTGGGGTCATGAGAGGTCATCAAAGTCAAAGTATGTGTGTGTGGAGGAGCACACACACATACACACACATACACACACACACACACAGTATCTCTTCCACTATCAGTGTTTCTCTCACACACTCGTCACCGCTAAACAAACTGTAGCTACACAATCTGTTCATCTCTCTGCCTTTTTTCTTAATCAGATCACTGTGTGTGTGTGTGTGTGTGTGTGTGTGTGTGTGTGTGTGTGTGTGTGTGTGTGTGTGTGTGTGTGTGTGTGTGTGTGTGTGTGTGTGTGTGTGTGTGTGTGTGTGTGATGGTCAGGTTTGATAGTGTGTTCTGGCAGACAAGGAAGAGACAAACAGCTGAATATAGAAACAGGAAGTTGTTGTATAACGTACTACAACAACTTCCTCCAAAGGTGAAAGAAGAGAGGAAGAAAAGTTGGAGGAAGAAAACTTATTTCCTTCCTTGTTTCCTTCCTTGTTTCCTTCCTTGTTTCCTTCCCTCCTTTATTACCCCGTTAATATCAATAACGGTGTCAGTAGCTATGGTTGCTTTGTCTGTGTTTGTGCGTCTTTTCGATTTTTCCTGAGCCGATGGTTTTACTCTAGAGCATCGTTAGCGACGTCCTGAAGGGAAGAGTGGCAATTTTACAACAGTAGAATGTAGATGTGAAGTTCATGAATTTATGTCATGATTATTATCACCGATGACAATGATTGGGGTACTTGTGTTAAATAATAATAATAATTCAATTGTATGTTGTGTGGTTTATGTCAGAACTTTCACAGATTATGACTTAATGTCAGCAATGGATTTTTCCCCGATGACTGAGAAGAAAAACATCTGATCTGAAATCGGAAAACGAAATATTCAACGTCCAAGTCTCCTGGAAACGACATTTATACACAACCACACTGCAACAGTAGATTGAATTGGGCTCTGAGGCTCTTTTTTTTGTAATGAACGAATGAACTGCTACATTTATTAACAGCAGCAGGCGACGGCGGGGACACCTGAGACCCGGGTATCGCATCCACCGGTCCCCGGCCGGGGTTTAGGCAACAACAGCGCCGTGGTTAAGGTTCGGGAGAGGACGGTGGCTTTTGGTGAAATGCGAACCAACAGGTCCGCAGTCACCGCAGTCACTGCGAACTCTTTCTGCATTAAACCAGACCAGGGTCCATACCGGACCGGACCCGAGCGAGAGCCCGTGAGAGTCTGAACAGAACCGTAAACCACCTTAAGGATGCAGGAGTCACCGCAGGGGGGACATCGTACTGGAAGATCGGATTATGTGGCGGAAAACAAGCGAGACGTGAATTGACAACACACCCTCGTTACGTTGGAATCCGGTTGAAATTATGCAAAACTGTTACAAATATAGACGCAATTTCTGGGAGACGGGGCTGTAAATACTCTGTTTTGAGAAGGGCTGTACATTCAAACGATTCAAACTAATATGACACCACATCTCTTTCGCGTACATCGGATCTAGAAAACTCCGTTGAACTGCTCCACTAATTTTCTGCCCCTCTCGGCTCCAGCTGACAGTGAGCCACAAACACTGGCTGTCGGGTCCTGCTTTCAGGAACCGAGATAAAACCAAACAAAAGCGTCCGGGCTCAGCCGTGTGAGCGACGGGACGGTGTTCCAGTGCGCGCTGATAAACCCGCACACGCTGGGACAGAAGCAATACCCAGAAACTATCTGTTCAGATCAGATCACTGTGTGTGTGTGTGTGTGTGTGTGTGTGTGTGATGGTCCGGTTTGATAGTGTGTTCTGGCAGACAAGGAAGAGACAAACAGCTGAATATAGAAACAGGAAGTTGTTGTACCAACTTCCTCCAAACTCAAATCAGCCACAAGCAGGCAAAAGGCAGGCGAGCGGAGCGTAGCGTCGCAGCGGTTCACGGCACAACCGAGCGAAAACGGGGACGGACTGCATGGAACCGGGCAGAAGGCTCCGGGCCGCCAAAGCGAGAGGAGCTAAAAAGCTTCCGGAGCCTCTGGTGACGGCAGACGTGGAGGTTGCAGCATCGCAATTCGCTACCAGAGAGAAGCGGGGAGGGCGGTTGAGATACGGAGAGAGGGGGGGAGTGTGAGGAACCTTCTTGTCGTCTGTACCTGTGCATGGCGACGAAGCTTTGAATACCACCATCGCTTCCCGGTCTGGGTCCGGTTTGCATATCGTCTGGCTCCTGTGTGTGAGATAGAACATTAAATAATCAGTCCCTTAGATACCAGAGTAGTAACTTTCCTTCCTGCAGGGACCGAGAGAGAGATGGGTGGTTGATAAAGGAAAAAACAAAAAAAACAAAACAAGGATATGGAGAGATTACAAAAGTATTCCGGCACCATGTTGGTTGATCTTTGTGTCAGCGTGTTTCTGGTAAATGAAAAGCTGGTTTAACGTTTTGCTCCCAGGGAGTTTTCAACAGGCCCAAGAACCACAAAACTAACCAAAACAACCTGCATCTTCACAATAAAAGCTTCATTTGGGGTTTTTTTTTTTTTAATGCCATAACAAACTGTTTATACGAATCAATCCTGCATGTGTTTAACCACTTAAGCTGGGAGCCGCTATACCAAACACACACACACACACACACACACACACACACACACACAGAGGTTTAATGAAGATGGATGAGACAGCACACACACTTCTCCTCGCCTCCTGGTTATTGATGAGCCTGAGAGGTCAAAGGTTACAGAAACACCAACTCTGTGTGTGTGTGTGTGTGTGTGTGTGTGTGTGTGTGTGTGTGTAACTTTCACTTCATCTCCTCCGTCCCTGCATTTTTTTTTCAGATAAAAACAAAAATGTATTTTGATCCTCTTCTCTTTTATTTTTTTTTCTTTTCTTTCTTTCTTTTTTTTTCTCCATCCTTCACTTTTCCAAAAATGTTTTCTCGTCTCTCTCTAGACGACCTCACCTGACGTCCTCCTTTCCATAATTCATACCTATCACCGATCACCTAACAAAACAACGTAACTCTAAGCTGCTTGCACAGCAGGGTTTCTTTTTTTTTCCTTTTTCTTTTTATGTTTCCAGCTTGTTCATTTTAAATCAAGAAACGATGATCTCTGAACACATCATGTATTAGAAACTTACTTACATACAAGTACGGGTCATTTTTACAACAGGAAGGGGTTTGAGGATGAGGGCTAGCTCATTCTGAGTTTGGCTGAAGTAAAGCTATAGTGCGAAAGTTAGCCGACAGTCTGGTTTACTGGCGTCCTGGTCCCCGCAGGGGGGGCTCCAGGGTCCTCCTCCTCCAGTCCCAAACAGATATTTTCTCATATGTAAACCATAAAATATTGTGGTTAGCTAATGTACGCCCCTTGACTTTGGAAACAACGCTAGCTTACTGCTGTTGGTGTTCAGCTAGCTCGCTGGGCTTGTGTCAGAGCGGATAAACGCACCGTTTAATTCACATTTGCTCTTGTGTTTTTGATTTTGGAAAAAGGTAAAAAGACGCCACCATGGCTCTTCCTAGAGTCCCATGCAAACTGTTTTGTCACACGAATCCAAAGCTCCGACTATGTTTACAGGTTTGGACTTTTTCCTGTTTTCGAGCTTTGCTTGCTGAATTCATTTTTCAGGCTCAGGAGACTTGGAGGTTGGAATTTCCTTTATTTATTCCCGGCAGCACACGAGACGCCAGAAAATATTAGTCGACGTCACTTGATGTTGAAGTGAAAATGTCCCCTCGGTCTCCCTCCGGATACCTGTGGTCCTGTCCTCTGAAACCCATCATCCCTTCCTTTCCTCTTATCTCTTCATCTCTTTCTTTTTTCATCCACATTGAGTTTTACTAATATTCCCTAAATATAGCTGCGGCCTGACCAGCAAATTCTTTTTCTTCCTGAAAATGACTACTGTGTGTGTGTGTGTGTGTGTGTGTGTGTGTGTGTGTGTGAGTGAGTGAAGTGCTGCCAGTTTTTCATTCCTTTTTTGTTCCCAACCACATATGAAGAAAACTGAATTATAATGGAGCCCATTATTAAGGCTTAGCAGAGACCCGATAGCACCGTGCATTGGGGATTGTTACGATGTGTGATTGGGATTGTGATTGCGTGTGTGTGTGTGTGTGTGTGTGCGTGCGTGCGGGCGTGTGTTCGCTGGATTTTTCCCCCGGTGTTCACGGTGAATACAAAAACATTAAAGTGTCGAGCGGCATTACTGTAATTGCCGTTTTAGATCTGATTCGATACAGACCTCTCTGGGGAAATTTTCGGAAATGTGTGCGTTTCGGTGCCTGTGTGTGTGTGTGTGTGTGTGTGTGTGTGCGTGCGCATGTGTTTGTGAGCATAAGGGTGAGTGAGAGAGAGAGAGAGAGAGAGAATTATCCAGCTGGGAAACTGACTAACTGAGTGTCATTAGGATTTCTGGGAAATGAGCAGCGTTAATGAACACAGGTTAACTGTGTTCATTGCTAATTGGTTCTATTTTATTGTAATCGATATGTCGTGGTCCATTTTTTTCTTCCTTTGTATCATCAGCTGTGAGACACGTGTCATGTAAGTGAACCATCAGACGAATTAAAGTCCATTCGTTTGTGGCAAAGAGGGAGGGAGAGCTCACGTGACTTTCTGGTTGCTAGAAACCTTGTAACCTCATTAGCTTGTTTTAACTTTGTTTTGTTTGACAGACCTTTGAAATATGACATTGAGACACACACACACTGCTTTGAAAGACAGGGAGACAGTAATTACCCAAGTGATTACTGAAAAGATGACCCTCTGATCTGTTTATACTGTGTGTGTGTGTGTGTGTGTATGTCAGTGTTAATTTCGTTAACAAAAACTATGAAGAAACATAAGAAAATAATAATAATAATAATAATAATAGTTATTATTACTATTATAATAAAGATTATTCACGAGACCTTTTTTTCACAACAAAACCAAGACTTTTGGGAACGAGAACGTGGACGAATAAAAACTAAAGGATAATGTGAAAGACGGACAAATGGACAAGTTTTAGTGCAAAGTCTTGTTCAACGACCTGCATCTGCGGAATCACACGCTGCAGCTGCCGGTGAGCAGAACGGTTTCCTCCGCCGCTCCAGAGGACGACCGAGCTGCTCGCCCCGCTGCACTTCTATCAATAAGAAACGCCTCGCGGAGTTAGAGCGCGCGTCTGTCAGAAGCGTTGCCCGGCGTCACCTTCCTCTTGACGGAAAACTGATCCACGGGCTACATTCATCGACAGCCTCGCCGAGGATTAGACGGTGAGCAGCAGGAAGACGGTCGCGACGAACCCACAAAAACACGCAGGCGTCAGGCCGATATCTATAAAAAGGTGAGCCAATGGAACTATCGGGTGCTGTGGACGTGGAGGTGACGCCGACGTGGCTTTCCGTCGGCCGCCTTTACTTTTGCCACCAGGAGGAGTGAGCGAGTTCCAGGGTTAACGTCGGCGGCCCGTCTAAGTCGTCCGCTACATGTTGGCTAAATAACGACCACAGTATCGATGTTATCCGACGGGACAGATAAAGATGACATCGTACTCTCAGAGCACGCAGGCACGTGTGTGAACGCGGCTGCCCCCGTCGAAGCCACTCGTCCACCATAGGAGCTGCTGAAATCGAGGGTATGGGCAAACTCAGCGCCTCTTTCCCTGACTCTACATTGAGATGCACTAGAAGCTACGTTCCCAGCGCCCCGGGAAAGTTCTACAAATATTAAACCGAAAAGTTTTTCAATAAAACCATGATGCAGAGGGTGTTCATCGTCCTTGTTTGCAGTTCTTTTGCAGTTCTTGTAAATTGGTGGTGGGGAAAAATGCAGGGGTTTTCTGGCTGCAGTACCGTGGTCGGCCACTGAACACAGAGCCCGGCCCGTGAAGAGAGAGATAACCAGGAGAACAATAAAAAAAAAAAAAAAAGAAATACTGAAGCTACATATATATTTTCTGTCTTCTCATTGTCGTGAGCAAACTTTAAAACGGTCCATGCTAAAATGTGCTGTGTCCCTCTTCTTAACGAGCGGTTTCCTGTTTGTGTTACTAAAATGACAGTAACTGTACTTTTCAAAGCAACTGAGTTATGAGACTGAACTTTTCCCCCCACTGATGATGAAACACAGTAGGAGCACGAGACATAAACATTAAAACTTGAGTAAAAGGAGAAACAAAGTAAGTTACAGGGACTCACACACACACACACACACAAACACACACAAACACAACTGAGTCATTGAGCCCAGATGTCTTTATTTGCTTCTTTGCCTACGTACAACAGAATGAAGTCAGAACACTCGTAAAACTTGATTTAACCAAAACACACACACACACACACACACACACACACCACACACTAATGAACCTTTAAATACACTCATACGCACAAATACGCACTCGTGCTCACGTTATCATAAACTCACCTGACGGCACACACACAAAAACACGCACACGCTCCACGCTGACCTAATGAACTGTGTTTTTCTCGCTGACGGCGGTGTGTCATCATGGGAAACTGCCGCTACATGTGTTATCTATAAACCCTGATTAACAACACTGCGTGTGTCACAGAGTGTGTGTGTGTTGTGTACATGTGCAACTCATGACGTTTGTGGGAAATGGGTTGTTGGCTGTATACACAAGCGCACACACACTCACACTGTGCCCCCCTGTGCAGTGCAGACTAATGGTTTTGGGATGTGTGCATGGCCTTGTTGGCACCGAGCAGTGTGACTGTCAGCGGGACATCTGACACCCTCGGGGCGCACAGACGTTTTACAGAAGTGTCAGCGGGGTTACGAGCTGTTTGGTGCTGCCCAGTAAAATGCCAGTCTGCGGTCAGGCGCTCTGTCAGACGCTAATCCACACCATCCATCAGAGTGTGGGGGGGGGGAGTGAGGGATGATGAACAAAAGACAGAAAAGTACTTTTATGGCAAATTCGTACTTAGTGCAAGAAAACACATGTTGGTTATTTGCATGATGTGGTAATGGTGGCCATTTTTTTTTGACATTTACATTTCAAAACCATGACCAGAACTTTCCCCCGACCTTAACCAAAAGAAGTCATCCAAGGCTAAATCAACGCTTTATAAGGCTTTGTTGGAGTATATCTCATATTATCAGGTCATAATTTCCAAACAACTGAGTGAAACCGAATGAATATACAACTTTTGTATCAAGGATCAAGGCATCCAAAAAAAAAAAGGTTTGGCAGCTAGAGATGGCAAAGACGCAAAGACAAGAGGCTCCACTTCTTGTAGAGTTCAGCAACCAGACCTTAACCCAACAAGCCCTGGCAATGGGTTTTTTGTTTTTTTTTTCGCATAAAGCTTTCGGGCTGAGGTTGGATTCATTTTTATTTATGCGTTGCAAGTAGATGCAACGATGCCCACTGAAAAACCGCAAACAGCACAGAGGGCGACGAAGTCCTGCCCACACCGGAGCGGTAAGAACAATTCATGGCTCTTCATCGACGTTATAGATTGCGTGAAGGTGCCTCCTTGCCACTGCTAGCAAAAAAACTGAAAAATGCCTAAAAGCCGCTGTGCGTTGGAACATGATGAGGAATGACCAACGGGGTGATGAACCCAGGACTGAGTTTTTATAAAAGCTGACGAAACCAAAAAGTAAAAAGTAGATACAGGCAATAAGACGTGAGGGATCAGCGAGAAGAATGGGCAAACTGTGGGTACCCACGTGTGCCTTGATTGTTATTAAATAAGTTAAAGGTTGAAGCTAACTGGGCTGCGCAAGGCTTGGTTTTGATCATTGTTAGGTTAGAGTTTTACATATCAAAGTACCTCACTCATGGCCATTCAGTGGGATCAGTTCTCATTGAAAAGCAAGGTAAGGAGAAGGGGCACTGGGGCGAACCGACAACTTTGAGTTTGTTAATATTACTTTTCCTCTCTGGTAGACACGGGACACTTAAATTTTCACTTGACATTGTGAAATCAAACGTCTTTTTTCTAGATTCAGGCATGTATGACGCATCGTAGGAGCTTTTTAAAACCCCCAATGATTCAGGGAAAGGCATTGCATTGTGGAAAAATTACGACTAGCGAAAGCTCTGCTCTGGATTATAGTCTGCCTCTTTGTCTAGCGGGTGCCGGATCTTAACCGAGAAAAACCCAACCTGACAGGTGCGACGGGTATTTTGTGAGAGACGTTCAAACGACCAGAAGATGTTGGAGAAAGTGAGTGGAAAAAAAAAAAAAAAACAGAGTCAGCCAGCAGCTTTGGGAGGCGGGGGCTTAGAGCTAAAGTTGCGCTAAAGCTAAAAGGGTAAAGAGAAACCCGAGTAGAAACCCCAAACTTGACACTGTGTCACAAGATAAGGAAGCTTGCCCAGCAAAAAACCCTGGGTGAGCGGGAGTAAAAAAAAAAAAAAGACATAGAAACAAACCAAAAGAAATATGATTTAAAGAGAAAATCCCAAGATTACATGTCTGGGACGAGAGATGAAGCGCTAATTTGAAGGAAAGGGAGAGGAAACAAGAGCGACCATCAGTCCTCCTCTTGTTTTCTGCTCTAAACATGTCTGTCGTCTCTTTTTTTCCCTCTTTCTCTTTCTCGCTGACTGTCGACCGCCTGGTCTGTGCAAGGGAAACCTACAGTACATGTTCAGTTTCGATCATCCCCTCTTTCCCCGCGTCACGGTCCTCACATTTTCCCCTCCGCGCCTCATTTGCTCTAGTCATTTGTCACATCCCTTTTTTCAGTAAAAATGCGCTGTCGAACCAAGAATTACTCTTTTTTTTTTTTTTCCTCCTGCTTCTTCTTCATCAAAAGTTTCATTTGTCACAGTAACGTTCATCCCTCAGTTGTGTAGTGTCATCACGAGTCTCCGCGACTGCTGACGAGGGTGGGCTAAGGACCGTCTGTCTCTTCCTCTTAATTCAAACCATTCTCCGTTCCTATAGGTAGCATGACGGTCCCCCTGTGGGACTTTTGATGGCCAGAGTGTCAGCAGCTCTTCGGAAAGGAGAAACAAATTCCTGTTTAAATAATGCAGAAATCACAACAAATGGAAGCAGCGTTCCCTCATAAATAACGTCTGTTGTTTTATTTCTGCATCAAGTTAGAGGTTTATCCAAACATCTCCGCTTCGTCATCATCTCAAGTATTTCAACAAAAAGATTCCTGTGAGGTGAGAGGATGCAGCTTTGCTCACTTTGGCTAAATTAAACTCATAGTTGGGGTCATGACTCGGCTCACAAAGTGCAAAACTGTCGTTTCAAGTTTGCGGAGTCATTTGGGAACCACTTCAGACGCATACGTCAACGTGGTCATCAACATGTTCTGAAAGAAATACTGTTCTTTAATTATTAATCTGGTGGTTGTTACCAATTGAAAAATACTGGGCTAGCACGTGTTGCACATTCTAATGCAGAAATATGTGTTTTTGCAAAGGAAATAAATGACATGCGGTATTTATAAACCCGGACAGGATTCGAACCCAAAACTGCTTTGTAAACAGCTAAACCATCAGGGTTTTTCTGAGCCGCATCAGCTGTCGCACAGACAACAGAAGCCAACCCGACCGTAAAAAACACACTACGCGCTAAAATTAAAACGTGCACAATAACCGAGTATCTGCCATCTGATGAAGGATTTATGTTGTGTGCGTAAACAAATGCACAGACTGTTTTTTCCTTTTACTTGCTGAAATCCAGATATTGAGGATTCATGTTTAGGGCAAATTGGTAACTTGAGGTGCGATATTTATTTAGTTGGACATGTAGGACCCACAGACTGACTACAAATAAAATAAAAAAGACTAAAAATGACATGGTCATAGTCGCTTTGTGTCTGTTTATGGTCATGTTATGTCTCTTTATCATCGTTTTTCATCTCTTTGTTCTCATTTGGCGTCATTTTCTTCTTTGTCTCCGTATGGACATTTTGTGTCTCTCTCTGGTCGTTTTTTGAATATCTTTAGTCGTTTAGCGTCTCCTTCCGGTCATTTTTTTGTCTTTTAACTGAGCTCTATAATTTTCAAACAAGAAACATTAACCGTCACTTCATACAGCGAGTCCCCCCCCCCCGCCCCCGACCGACATCTCGGGCCCCTGGGCCTCTGTCCGGTAAGCCCGTTCAGTAATCCATCCACGGGGGAAAAGGCATCACTCACTCTCTTCCCTCAGGCAAGACTGAGGGGTTTTAACCCACAAGCCTGCGGCCCATAAAACCAGCTTACTGGTCCTCCCCCTGCAGATATGCAGCCACGGCTGGAAACACACAGTTCTGATCAAATGACGCCCTAATTAAGTTGTCGCACACCAGCCCTGATAAGTAGCATAAAAAAACCCCCACATCCTAGTTTTACCCAGAGGTCCGCCCACAAGCCCAGATCCAGAAAATTTGGCGAAGGGGGGGGGGCAGCCACTTTGTACTTAATTAGTTCAAGGAATGTGCATGAAATCCTGGACTGTTTAACCACAATTAGTCACTGACCTCGTATCCTGTGGGCATCAAACACCGCACAGATAGCTCTCCTCTTCTCACTAAATTTATTCCCCATGTTTGTCTTCTGTTCAGTTTCAGTCTTGCTTTTTTTTTTTCTTTCTTTTTTAAACAGACAGGTCTTAAATCTGTAACATATGATGGTAAGAAAACTGCACACTTCTCTTGCAAAGAGCCCTTTTCCGAATTAGCGTCAGAAAGTGCTGTAAATATTTTTTTTTTTTTTTTTTAAATAAAAATCAGAGTATTGCCATCTTCTGAACTCTTAGGTTCGGATCTGTCAGCAGAGGCACAAAACCAGCTACGGCCTTCATTAATCCGATGTTCTGGTGTTTATTAACACTGAGAAAAAGCACATGAGGATATAGTTCATTAGTAGCATAGTTAATTTGTTTGAATCCATGCTCGTATGGTGATCAAAAGCAAAGAGTGCCGCATGTTAAACCTCCGTTTCCCCAGTAAAATGAATCATTAGCCACATCTGTAACTACTGACCGACTTACAGTTCGTTCGGTTGCTGTTTCTGTGTGTTCTCTCTCCACAGTGGCTTTCCTGTTGTTTGGTTGTTGTCCTCTTCGGCTCTGCCAGGGCATTATTCTTCCTTATTCGTTATGATGGGTCTGCAGCTGCTCAGCTGCGCTTACACACAGCTTTTATTTGCGCTAAGAGCACAAACGATGATAAAATGTACAAAGCTAACTGGTTCCGCTTGTGATTACATAACAGAGAGTTCACTAACGGAGTTCAAATTATTATAATAAAAGCCTTTCCAATGATCATCTTTTTCCATAGAGATCGCCCAATCATTCTATGAAGCAGGTCCAAATGGACTTTTATTCCAATTCTTGTATTATTTATCTGCCTCTTTAACCTCTTAAAACCTGATTTTCACCCACTCGAAATTAGTCAAAGTGAGTGTGACTTTCCCCCCTCAGAGTCCTCTTTCAGTGGTTTTGAATATGAACAACACATACGAAAACCACATCATACACACATTCTACGGACGTTAGTTTCAGACTCTGAAGATCTTTGTCAGGACATTAGTACTTTAAGGTACATCTTCGCTGACATTTGTACTGGAGGATGAACGTAGTGGACCCTCGTCAGAACAGATCCCACCTTTGAAAACCATCGAAAGGTAAGAAGGGGGACGTTTTTTACAGCCCCATGTGACATTATTGGCACTTTTTTCTACACCATTGCCCTTTTTCAGTTGTGTACTTTTATCTTTTGGGTAACACATTTGTACTCTTGAAGGTAATAAAGTTAAAGGCAAAAAAAAAAATTGTGTACTGGAAATTAACTAAGTAACCTACTAAAGTACCGCAGGTGGACATTTGAGTTGGTAATACTTGAGTATTTTCCATGTTTTTGTCATTTTACACTTCTAGTCCACTAAAGTTCACTAAATTTCCTGCACTTTACAGCTTGACTGTAGTCGCATCTACGTTTTACATACAAACCTATGTCCGGCTTATACATTTGATGCATTGTTATGGAATGAGCTCAACGGACGTAGCTCCACCGCGACCATCGGCGACATTAAAGTTCTGCTCACATGTTAATTTAAGTAATAATCACGGTAAAACTCTGGGAGGGGTCATATTGGGGCCATAAGTACTTGCACTTTTGATAATTAAGTACATTTGGCTGATAATATTTACATAATTTTCAGTGCAGGAGTTTTTAAAATGTGGTGGAGTAGTTTTAGATTTTTTGCATTGTTGATTTTATTGTGCTTATACGAGAACTGCACCAGTTTAGCTTTGCACTCCTCTCTAACGTTGTTAAACTCGAGACGGACGGTTTAAAAAAAAAAAAAAAAAGGCTCAAAGTCGACGCAGCAGAACCAGAGATGTCGTCTTTTTTATTCCATGTGTTCTTCTTCTTTGTCGAAACCTGCCAAAAACATTACCCATAATGCTGCTCAACCGCCGACAGTTTGGTCTGAGATGCGGGTGTGTTATTGTAATGTAGCCCTCCAGCCTCCAGCCTCCAGCAGAGACGAGCGGCGGGCTACAGTGGCGTGGCACGCTGGCTTCTCTCCGACCCCGCAGCCCCAGGTTTTCTTTACATTTTCAACGTCGTAGCCTTCAGCCCACGACCGACGACTTGCGGCGACATACCTCGACATACCTTTGTGGCTCCCTCTGGAGCCACAAAGGCTTCATACAACTCCCCCCCCCCCCAGCTGAAGTAAATGATCTGAATCCATCTTCCACCACTGGTCTTGGAGGGTTGATGAAGTAAAAACGCTATCCAACGTATTTTGGCGATGCGCCCGCCACGCTGCCACCGCCGCAGGACGAACTCTGCCTAAATTTGTCCCTCCTTCGTAAATCGCTTGATCTTGCCACAGGTCGACAGGTGACGGCAACCCCTCCGGCACAGACTGATGGCAGTGGCTGAGAATTTCGGTAATTCGCTCCCACTGATTTTGTTTTGGTGCAGCTGCAAACAAAAAAAAAACAAAACAAAAACCTCAGCAAACGACAGATGATGCCAATGTCTTGCGCTCGGCAGAACCCAGATTTGTATCTGGGTGTTATCCGACTCCTCGTTAACCCTCGCAGGTCATCAATCTGTCTGTAAATCGGCGTGTTTGTGTGAAGCTTACTCGAAGGCTGTGATTCGTGTGTGTGTGTGTGTGTGTGTGTGTGTGTGTGTGTGTGTGAGAGAGGTGAATCAGGAGGCAGCAGGTGATGTCATAGCTCGTCGACCTCACACGACAGCGTGTGCTCTAATATAACCCAGTTTGGTGGGTCACCAGGGTGCCGCTAATGTGTGTGTGTGTGTGTGTGTGTGTGTGTGTGTGTGAGGTAATGAGGTCATTAGTGAGTGTAAAAACCTCTGTCTTGTTTTCGACTCTCTCATCCGTCCCTGTTCCTCGCTCTCTGCTCCCATCTCAACTTCTTTAATATTGAGTCAAGTTTCAGTTTAATGCAGCACATCTTGATTGTGTTTCATGCCATTGTTTAATTGTTTTTTGAATTTTTTCTTCACATAAAATGTGTTTGTTCGTACCGCGTTTTAAATGAAGACCCAGAATTACATGTTCCACTCTAAGTAGATCTATTGTGCAACTTTCTTAACTGGTTCGTAGAGTCACCCTTGGATGACAGTCGAGTTTCTATTAATCCGGCATCAGTATTTAACCAGAAGTGTTGTAACCATGTTTGTAACACTTTTTCTTTATAAAGGAGATGGATTAGGTTTACCTACGAGTCTTGTGGTTAGCGCCTTACGACCTAGAGCATTTTCTATTTTTGTAATTTGTAAATTACAGAGGCCCCAAAGTCCTGAAAGATATATATCTATATATATCTCTCTCTCTCTATATATATATATATATATATATCTATATATCTATATCTATATCTATCTATAGATATATATCTATATATATATATATATCTATATATCTATATCTATATATCTATATATCTATATATATCTATATCTATATATCTATATATATATATACACACACACACATATATACACACATGTATATATGTATATTGGTAGGTTTTATTACATATTTAGGTTTTATTGCCTGCAGATTCTTATCTTTAAATACTCATACTGGATGTTATTGAAAGTTCACCTGAATGGGCCTCGGATAACAAATAGATAAATAGTTAATAACCTGAATACCTGCGTGTAGACCGAAATGTTGTTGAGGAATATACAGGCAGTGAGCGAGACTGTGTGTGGTAGTTTTTTCAGATGTAATCAAAAGCCTGAAAACTATGGGAGTCTGCTTGTTGCATTGCCTTGACTCATCGTTTATTCTCCTACACGTTCGCAACGATCACTTTTTTTTGTATGACTCTCTAATTACGTAAAACTTGTTTTTGTTATGTTTATAGTTTTGCAAATATATGTATATTGGTTTATGACAGAATGAAATCAGACTTTCTTCTCGCAGTCTGTTTCCCTCAATCTCTCTTTCCCCTCTCCTCTTATTGTGTGTGTGTGTGTGTGTGTGTGTGTGTGTGTGTGTTTATGGGTTCACTTCCTGTGTCCCACTAAGCCCTGTAAAGCCCAAGCTAAACACCTCGGCTGTGAAAGGTCATTCCAGGGTCAGAGTAAATTGAAAATGCATTTGCTAGCAAAACTCACACGCATCATTATACACAGACACACACACACACACACACAGACACAGACACAGACACACACACACACACACACACACACACACACACACACACACACACACACACACACACACACACACACACACACACACACACACACACAGTCACTCTTTTCTTTCCCTTGCTGACTGTCACACACCCACACAGTCTCCACTTAGGCTAACTGAGACACCGGAGTGTGTGTGTGTGTGTGTGTGTGTGTGTGTGTTTAGGTAGTGTTAAAAGCTTAAACGGACATGGCTGTGGAATGTAAAGATAAGGCGTCTTTGCTTACACAAAGGAACACACACACACACACACACACGAGCTGAAGCCACACGAAAGCGGTAATTATCTAACTCACACACATAACGGTGTTAACGGGCTAGCCGCGGCCAAATCTTTCCGCCGCTGACCGGGAATGGAAACGCTGGAAGTCTGACACATTATACAAGAGGTTGCGACCCTGTAATGGAGTGGATGAAGATTTTCTGGAGAGCAGCGGGCGGGTCGTGTGTGTACTTGTGAACATGTAGGAATTATTTGGACGAGAGCGGGTTTGAACCTCCGCTGAACTCTGAAAAAAATGTCATTACCTCACCACAATCTGTTCAATCAGGGTCGGAGCAGACGTGTGTGAATCAGCTTTGAATCCGAGGTGCCTCATCATCATCATCATCATCTCTCCTTCGCGTAGCTTCTCCTTCCCCCTCAGCAGGAAAAACTCTGAGATTGGCTCACTTCTTGACACTCGACTTCATCAGACCAGAACTCTTCGAATTTTAATCCTTTTTTCGGGAACAAAACTTTTAAATAAGCAAAACTTCATATTATTTATTGACCCAAAGACCTAAACGACTTTAATACTATATATCTGCAGCAGGTGGATAGAGCTTCAACTGAACGTATTTATATACGTATTGACATATGTTTATTAATATACTCATATAAACAGTATTTGCAATGTCTTGTGGAATATCTTGCTTTATATATATTACAACGAACTTTATTCGATGTACAAAGTATTGCTAGATATTTTCTTATACATTTGCCACATATATTTGAATATTAAAAGAAACTGGTGATGTGTGCTCATTGTGTAATGAAACTGCAACCCTTTGCATATGTATTGTGAAATATGCGTATGAGTCCTGTCATTTACTGAAAGGCATCTTTAATAAAGTACATTTTTTAGATATATACCTATATGTATGGTTGCCAAATTGTTTTCTTATAAGACTCAATTTCCTACTCGCACTCAGTTTTAGGCACAGGCTCCGTTACAGAAACCAGACGCCACCTCCTCGACCTTGAGTTGTCAACGGCTGAAAGACGGGGGACGGTGCTAAAACGAAAGGACCAGCGTCAAGATATTTTACCATCAGTGGCCGAAAAGTCTTGCTCTCAACGTTTTAATGGTAAAGTGACACTGTTGGTTGGTTCTGTGGGAATTCTGCAAAACAAATCCTCCACATCAAACGACAGAATTCGCCGCTTGTCACAAAGAAGCGTTTTCTGATCTGACCGTAATAAAAAAAACATGGTTAAGGTTAAGGGAACGATCGGGATCACGCTTGTCCGTCAGTTTAAAATGGGGAACCATGACCTTTGTTCCCATAACAACATCACCTTACTTCCCCCTCGGCTCCTGTTATCATTAGTATGGCTAACGGAGAGCTTTTTACCGGAACAGAAACATGTCATCTGTCCCGGGAGGACACTTTCAACTCCTGCTCTAATTACAAACTTTGGTCTTCATGATAACAACTGTGACTGCACAATCTACAACCATCGACTGACGCGGGGGAGAAGGGGGGGGGGGTGAAGAAAGTTGATAAGAACTGATTAAAATTGCGCCTCTTTCGAGGGGGAGTTTTGTTCGTCCAGATCCCTCGGCGTTAGGGAGAGAGCGTAGAGGCCTGGAAGGGCCACGGGTCAAACAAAAGCCAAGCAAGTTGCTTCCGGATGTGGGTCCGGGATCCTCATGTTCAGTCCCACCACGAGAAGAGAAAGTTTGAAAAACTAACTTCTGTTGGGCTTCCTTTGTCCCGCACTGAAGTTTTAACCTGAAACACACACATTCGACCCATTAATGTACAAAGAAAACACAAGCTTTTGTGCGCAACTTTAAAGTAGCCCGTCCATTCAGCGCACAGGCAAATGTCTACACAGCCTGTCATTATGAGATTATGGTTTCCTCACGGCTGCCAACGGGGCCTATTACATCACTATTGTGCCCATAATAACAGTAAAGACTTTCTGCTTGGGTATTACTGATATGATACACGATCTTAACTGTAACAGACGTACAGTCTAAGACAACCGCGGACGGCACTCTGCAATGCGGCAACACGTCGGCTGAGGGTTGAAACATAGTGGAACTGAGGGGAAAAGTCTGCATCTCATACATGTGTGTGTGTGTGTGTTTATATATGTACACACACACACACACTCCTCAGACATGGTACCAGTCCGAGGGGTGTTGGCTGCTGGGCGACAGAGAGGCTCTCCAGCGAGAAACTGTGTAAAACCGAACTCGAGGATACGGTTTGTGAACTAAAAATAAAGCTGCAGTGGAAGCAAAAACCCCTCGGAGTTCAGCCAGCGCGCGCTACGACGGAGGGGCTGCAGGGAAACCAGAGTTTGTAAGATATAAATAGCTCAATTCTGTCCATCTGCGGCGCTGCGACGCTATCCATGGTGCTGACACTCCCACCACCTCACCTACAGTGAATTTCTATGGAGCTCTGCCTCGGCGGTTTTAAAAAAAAAAAAAAAACTGCGCGGGCTGAGCGACCGGACGCCGACAAGGGGTCGAGCACGAGGCCGAGTCTCAGCCCCCGATGCTGCACTCCTACCATGAGGGCCATTTGTAATCGCTGGGACGGCAGGTGGCCCCGTGCTTAGAATGGCGAAACTTTGAGGACGTGTCTGAAGGCAGCGGCATGATGGCAAACTTTTGCCTTTGACTTTTGCTGTGTTTGCATTATCTGTGACCCTCGTTTTGAAAAAACAGGCTCTTCTGTGTGCAGATTGTACCTCAGGGCTGATTTTTCTGGAGGATTTACATACATTACATTACATTACATTACATACAGTAATCCATGGCTCACTTGTATGTTTGCTGAGGTTACACATGCGTCTAAATAACGTGCATTGTTTAGTTATGTATGTGTTTTTCAAAGACATTTTGTTTCAAAGTGTTTGTGTTTTTCGGTACTTTTTAAAAATATTTTTGTGTTATTTTTATTTCTTAATTCTATGTTTTGTAGTTTTTATAATATCTGCATTTTTGTTTAGTTTTCAAGTTTTAGAATTTTTGTTTTTGCCTGCTTGTTTTAATGTGTCTAAACACTGACAAAGGGCACAAAAGTACGAGTACCAGTAGTTTTCGATTTTTTTTTTTTTTGAATTTTCTTCTACTTCTAAGTCGTTTGTGGTTCTAGCTCTTTTCTGCATTCAAATTAATTGTGCTTTTGAGTTTTTAATGTGCTCTTAGGTTTGGAAGTGTTTGTCGGCACTTCATAAATGCACCAACACTACACTTACACACTTACGTACATGAAAACACTTTAAAAGAACCGCAGAGAAGATGACTGATGCACTTTTACGCTTCCACATGGGTGGAAATATACAATTACAATTCTCTTAATCCGCTTCAGAAGTAAAAATATACTTGCAGCATGCAAAAAAAAAAACAAAGGTGGGATATTCTTAAATTATTAGAACATTTAACTTTAGTTTGACCAGCTGCTGTTTTAGGGTCAAGAATGAACTTTCAATCACAGCTTTTAAAACAATGTGGATGAGAAATCCTTGAAATGGCCAGAAAAAAGGAAATTGTGAATATCTGGGATTCCACACACACACACACACACACACACACGAGTCGGCAGGCTGCACCTCCCGAGGAAGCTCGTGTAATATGATCGAAAGCTCTGGAACAGCTAATGAATGGACCTGGGGGGTTTCTCCTCTACACTGTGTACGCTGACGCCACAGCAGACTGCGGAAGCACTCTTCGCCTCGCCCCGTCACAATAAAAGACGTAAGAACCGACGTGGTCTTGTTCATTCGCCACTCAGGTATCCTAAAAGCACGATCCGGGAGTCAGACGGGGCCAAGAGAGTATCGAATCACCTTCATAAATGAGGCATAAAACAAAACAAAAAAAAAGCTTCAGGAATAAGTAAACCTGCTGCTTTCAGAAAAAAAGCCACAAAAGTTTTGACTAATACTGAAGGAAGAAAGTTGCAAGTAAGCATTTATATGCATTTTAAGAGCTGACTGACTCATCTCACTGGGTCAGACCTGTTAAAACTTCCTCTCATGTCAGCAGATACTGTATGAGATATCTGTGTGTGTGTGTGTGTGTGTGTGCGTGTGTGTGCGTGTGTTTGTGTGCGTGTGTGCGTGTGTGTGTGAGTGTGAGACTGTTGACCAGAGAGCTGTAAGTCTCTGGTTGCAATGTGTGTGTGATCTAAATTTCTTTCACACTTTCAAAGGAGACAAAAAAGGTGCGCAGCATCAACTGGGACGAAGCAGCGCAGCACTGCCGCTCGGTTCTCTCTCTCTCTCTCTCTCTCTCTCCCTCTCTCTCTCTCTCTTATCAGTTTCCCTCTCTTCCTCCATCTCTGGCTGGCTGCCATGTGATTCCCGTCCGCTAGGCGGCAGCATCGAGCCGCTGTCGGAGAACGAGAGAGCGTGTGAGACGTTGAAAAGAGGAGAAGGGAAAACGAGAGAGAGAGAGAGGGAGAGGGAGAGGGAGAGGGGGACACCTGGTGTTCTTCAGTGAAGGATCCCGAAGGCGACAGAAATCCCCCTGGGACGCGTCGTTTCTTCTCCGATGGGAACAAAAGGGGGGGGGGGGGTTAAAAAAAGGGGTAAAACAGCTGTGGAGACTAAATGAATGACAGGAGGAGAGAGAGATGGAAAAACAGAGAGAGAACAGGAGCAGATGAGGCGAAGAATGAGTAACACGAGGGAAATGGACTTTACGTCGATGTCGATCACACTCGATGATCCGTTACCACACGAACGACCCTTTGCGCGCGCGCTGCAGGTGGGTCCACCAGTCTGTGTCCCTGTTACGTAATGGCCGCTGATGTCCCCGAGCACCTTCGGAGGACCTGACTGGGGCCAGTCATTTTCTTAGCATTGGGAATAGCTTTACCCCCCCCGGGCCCCCCCGGGCCCCCCTGGACCCCCCGGTCTGCGTCCCACTGGTCTCGACGGCTTGCTGAGGACGCCCACTTCCGGACCACACTTGAGTCAGCCGAGCGCGGCTCGTGGGTCGTCGTCATGTCTTCGTGTTTTTTGTTTATTTCTTATTTGTTTGTTTTGATCGGGAAAATTAGACCGAGGAGAGCGATAGGAAATGACAGAGGTGGATGATGGGGTGATGTGTAACGATGACGACGACGATGGGAATCGACCTGAGAGGGAACATCATCAGGAAATGAACATAACAATCGCTGGAATAAACCGGCTGTTTGAGTTTATAGGACAAAAATACAGAGAATGAGAGAAAGGAAGTGAACGAGCGCGACTCTCCTCCGTCTGTCTCCGCTCGAGTGCCCGCGAGCGAGACCCCGGACCATAAGAGTGAAAGGTGGAAGAGGACCGAAGTGGAAATCCGTCAACGAAACGACCACTGGACGGTTGTGAATCCAGTTTACACTCTGACACCAAAACGGTTTCCACTCATCCGGACGAAGCCCTTTGGCACCGAATCGTCGGACGGGACAGGAGTTCGGAGGAAGCCGAGCACGGGCACAGGCACGCACCAGAGTCCGCGCGTCAAGGCGCACCTTGACGCGAACACCTTTTTCGAACGACTTCAGTGTCCAAGTCAGTGACTGACCTGGAGTCTAACGCGTCGACCAGCCGGGGAAAAAAAAAATGAAGTTACATCAATCCCGAAGTGCGCACAGCGCGTTTTTTTTTTAGTCTGCAGGTGATTAGTTCAAGAGTGCGCACGTCCCGCACGGAGACAGAAGTCATAAAAGTAGCTGCAAGCCCTGTTTCTCTACCCCCCCCACACACACACACCACCTCCAGCCCCACACCCCCCCCCCACCCCTCTCTCTCATTGGCGCTCCGCCAGCTCCAGCACGCTCCAAGCCTCCTCTCCTCTTGCCCCGCTTGCCGCTCACTTTACACCACCCCTTCTTCTGAGAGGAGAGAGGAGGAAGAGGGAGGGAGGGTTAAAGGGGGGGAGGAGGAGAGAGAGAGAGAGAGAGGGGGGGGGGGTCCTCCAGGAGCTGAAAGAGGTGGAGCAGAGGGGAGGGATGGAGGGAGGATGGGGAGAGGAGGAGGAGGGAAGAGGGGAGGGGAGTCTCTGCCTCTCTAGCCGACGCTGGAGTGAGGTGGGGTGGGGTTGGAGGGGGGGAGACGGGAGCCCTTGGCCGCCTATTCGCCTTCCAGTTGCCTCCGCACTATATAAACACTCATTGGTGCCTCTGGCTGGACGCACACACACTCTTTACGCACGCATCCGCACACACGTACACACACGTACACGCACTCACACACACACACACACACACACACACACTGAGGGTGACTTGTATAGGCAGCCAGCGGGGGGAGAGAGAGAGAGAGAGAGAGAGAGAGAGAGAGGCGCTCTCAGAAACAGAAAGGTACACAGAAAAGAGTGGACGACAGAAAGTGAGAGAAGGAGAAGGAGGACGGTGGCTCCTGAGCATCTCCTGCGCACCTTTTCATTCCTGCACGCTCACGGATCTTAAAAGTCTACACTCCACTTTATCGTCCTCGGGTTTTCTTCAGAGAGATTAAAACTTTTGCAGACAGGCATCTGAACATTTTTCGGAGTTGAGAGAGAGAGAGAGAGAGAGAGAGACGCGATTCTTGGAAGCGTTTTGGTTCATTTTTTCCCCCCAAACCAAGTCTTTCCATCCCTCGAGAAGTTTTAAAAAGTAAAGCCCTTGTTAGTTCCAGGGCTCGGCTTCACTTTTTCCACGTGTCCCACGGTGTCGCGGCTTTTGACATAAACGTGTCACCTTGAGATTTTAACCTGTCTTCAAGTTTCAGACTTTTTTCTTTTTTTTTTCTTCTTTTTTTTTTTTTTTTTTTGCCAAACTTCATTTTAAGTCACTGACCCACAAACGAGACCAAACATGAGATTTCAAACACCAGGACAAGCCCCAGTCTTGTGTAATTCTGGTCGTAAATGCTTAAATCATTAAAACAAAGTGTGTTTCAATGATTTTATTTTTACAATTTACAAGCTGAGGTGTGATATTGAAGATACGGGGAGTCTGGCAACACAGCTCACCTGTAGCATCTCCTCCGCTCCGCTTTGATTTGCACTTTTTACGCACAGAAACGCCACTTTGTGACTTTTTAAAGCTAGAGATCAAGTCTATCTGAGAGAAAAAAGATCGCTCTCCACACAGTTCATTCATTCTGAAAACACAGCCACCTCTTGTCACTTCCAGAGCGCTTTGGAGTGCGTAAAGGAGCGCTGCGCTTTTACGCAAAAAAACCCCCGAAAATCCAACTTCGAGATCGTTCCGAGGATCCAGATCTACACATTTTGGGGTCACAAACACAGAGTTTCAGCGCAGCTTCCGCCGGCCTGTTGAAAGTCGTCCCGAGCTCCAGAGAGACCACCGGGTTCTCCATCACGATGCTGTTCGACAGCTTCGACCTCGTGTCGGCTCTGGCCACTCTGGCCGCCTGCCTGGTGTCCATGGCCCTGCTCCTCGCCGTCTCCCAGCAGCTGTGGCAGCTCAGATGGACGGCGACGCGGGATAAAAACTGCAAGCTGCCCATGCCGAAGGGATCCATGGGCTTCCCCTTCATCGGCGAGACCTGTCACTGGCTCCTGCAGGTAAGCGCGCACTCGGGGCAGGGGAGGGGGGCTTCGTGCAGCGCGACTCGGTGTGTGTGTGTGTCAGCGCGGGTCCCGGTGCCTGCCCGGGGACAGAGTGGGACTTTATCTGCATGTGATGAAATCAGTCTTATCGACGTCTTTACTCGATTCCTACAGACCTTCCAGCCTTTTTTTTTTTTTTTTTTTTTTTGAGTGTGTGTGTGCTTGGCGGTCTGGGTTCATCCATCACACTCTTACACTTTTTTCCACTGGGTTCGCTGTGTGTGCTCTCCTTTAACGGATCTCCGCCCGCGATATCACGTTGCCGACGAGGTCGTGCGCGGCGGGACAGTGAGACAACAGGGACGCTGACTACCGGGGAGCATTTCGATCGCCGCGTTCCACGGGCTTTCACGTGTGCATCGATCTTGTTGCTCGCGCCGCAGCGGGTGATGCTCACGAAGCAAACACCCAGTAAGAGAAAAAAAAAAAACAGCAGTTTGTGCCTTTCCCCTCCAAACGCCTTCATCAGCTTTGCTCGACATCCCACAGTGCACGGCGTTATATCTGCCCGCAGAGCCTCCCGTTAGCCCGGGGAATGCGTGCTGTCCTCTAAAATATGCGTCTTCAGCTAAGTTTAAGCCGGCTCATCCTCCTCCTGCGCGCCTGTTACGGAGCAGCCGCCGGCAGCCACACACAGACACGCGCGCACGACCATCAAAGACTTTCACTTCACTTTTGATTAGTTTATGCCCCCCCCCCCCTGCAATCTCTTCCCGATTCTCCCACTGTGGCCTCGCCGGGCGGTGAGATCGGTGTTTGTTTTGATTATCTCAGACGGGAGCGCGTCGGGTCAGCCGGCCGCGGCGCGACTTTCCCAGCGCCGCGGGGTCCGGCTGCAGGCAGGGCCGGGTTGGCCGCCGGTCACATCTGATACGGTGGCGACGGGCGACGGCGGGTGTAGAGCAAAGGTGGAACTTCGCCACTTCCTTGAAATTTAGAATCACGGCTTCATGGTTAATATGCAAAAAAAAAGAAAAAAAGAGAAGTATGCATTTTTTTCTTCCCTCTCTTATTTTGGAGGAAGTTTGTGTTGAGACAGAGACAGAGGAGGAGAAGCTTTGAGTAAAAGGGTGAAGGGTTAAGGTGAGGGTGAAGTGCACACTTCGGATTCTCTTCCTCTTTCTCCTCCTCCTCCTCCTCCTCCTCTTTCTCCTCCTTGCTGGTGAACCCAGACGCCGCAGCTCCGCTCCCCGCGGGTCCTTCTCGGCCGCGTCCAAAAAGCGCTGCCAGCATCGCTGCCTGTTTCAGAAATCATTCAATAAGGAGAGACCTCCTCTGGCCAGTCGGCTGACAGGCGGCTTAAAGTTGCAGGAAAAGGGGGATATCCTGTGACAAGCGCGGGTTGACGGGTCACTAAAAACATCCAGAGTAACTTTTCGAAGGGATTCTTTTTTTTTTTTAAATCATTTATTGGGGAGATGCTTCTCTCCGCTACTTTCCTGCTTCAGAACTCGAGGAATTGGAGGAGTTGCTCTTCTCCGAACACTTGCCTCGGATCAGTCAGGGGGATACAGTTCCCGAATCTTTTACAGGCAGAAAGAGCAATGAATGCGCTTGAGTCGGTGCTTAGCGCTTCACGTTTAGACCCACTGGACCATCAGAAAGAGAAACGGGGATCAAATGGGGCCGTGAGGACTTTTATCAGCTGAGGGCAGAAAGTTTCAGGCTGCGGGTTGAACCCTGCGCGCAAGTCCCCAAGTCCCGCTACTGAGCAGCGGCGGTTGTCAGCGCGGACTGATGGCTCCCAGGACAGAAATGGTTGTGGGGGGGGGGCAAATAAAGAACGCGCGGGGGAGGGGGGTTGGGGGGGGGGGCGTTGGCCGCGTGCGGGGCTTGAACTCACGGTGCTCTTCTCTGTTACATATGACACCAAGCAAGACGCGTTCCCGGAATGCAACCGAGGACCGCGGCCAAGTTTATGATGGGTGGGTGGGTGGGGATTTGGGGGGGGGGGGTCGGTTGTCAGTCAGGGGAATAAAAGGCTGTGTATGTCTATACTTATGAGGACCAAAGGTCCCCACAAGCATAGCAAGATCTGGAAGAATCTACAAAGTGAGGAGAGTTTCTCGTTGGTCCCCCACGCCTTTCAAGCGGCTAGGCCGGGAGGAGGTCTTGACCTAATCCTAGAGTTTATGTCAAGAAGTTAATCAATCACTGAAACGCGTCATAAATGTTGTTGTGTGAGAAAGAGAGAGGCAGATATGAGAGATGCTGGGCTGCTGCATCATCCGTGCTGTGGTGAAGCGAAACAGACAGAGACGGAGATCTGGTGGGACCGTCCTGCCCAGACCCTGTTTTATGTCTCGGCTGCTCGTCTGCTGCTTGACTGCTCACGGAGACAACATGTCAGACGTCTCAGAGACGAGTTGTCTCTCGGAGAAAATTGGCAAAAAAGACAAACGAATGTGCCAAGCGCGCACAGCATTTGATTAACTCCAAGAAATTAAGGATTCAAGTGATGGATGTTGGGTTTTTGGACCAAAAAGGGTCTTGATTAAGAGTGTCAGAACAAAGGAACGTAGCGGCATCAGATGATCCATGTTTCCAGTCAGTAGCAGAGCAGTAGGTAGCGTGAAAGGCCTTCGAAAGCAAATAACCTCACACACCATCTTATACTGTATGTTGTTTTTTTTACCATCGCGGGTTTCTTTGACCGTGAAGTCAATCTTTCTCTAGCGTTAAAGTATTTTTAGTTGCCTGAACCCGAAAAGAAAGCACTGATACCAAGTCATCGTCTCGCCAGTGGGGGTGCCAGCTCAGCACAACGCTCAGATGGATGGTTTTGGTAAATGCTCTGACAACCTACTCTGTCATTTTGGTTTTACGACTTGCTGATGGAGGCAGATTGTTCAGCTTCATAATATGAGTCAATTTTTATATAATTTTTCTTGGTTTGTTTGTTCATGTATTTAATACTTAATCCTGCAACAGCTGATTCTTTTTGGCCTTTTGGGGGCTGCGGGAAGAAGTCGTGAACACAACACTGACGTATCATCGTTACGTTTCAAATTCATGTGGCAAACGTTTTAATGAACAGTTTCTCATTTACTCATCCAGCAGCTACAGAGCAGCATTATCATTCATTTGGAGTTGTGTCTGCGTCCACCTGTTGAATCTAAGTCCACTACTCCCTCTCTTTTAGCTCTGTTTTTGGTCTCCACCAGCTGCTGGGGGGAAATCTCTGGCTCTTTAGCTGCTAAATGCTCCACTGTGTTCACCAGCTGGTCCCTGACTGTGTCCGTCTGCTGTCTGGTTGCTTAGCAGGGGCAGTGGACGGTGGGATTTCAGAGTTCCCTTTTCCCCCTCACTGGAAACAGCTGCCTGCTGTGGCTCAAAACAATGCTCCGAGAGCAGCGAGACTGAACCAAAACAGTAAAATTGCAGGTCAGACAGCTAAAAAAAAAATTAGCTGAAACTTGCTATAAAAGCTCCAGAAATCTGATATGATGACATGCTATTTTTCTGTAGGTTAATCACATTGATACGTTATTATAAGTCTATTATATCCAAACACAGGGGATTCTAGGAAGCATGTGTTATTATGTGTGAACGAGAGGCGGTTAGGCAGGGATATGTCCTGAGGCAACTGTTGCATCACATTTCTCTGGATACAGATTTGCATGAAACTTCCAAAAAGTATTTTTTTCTTGCATCTTGTTCATGTTTCATTATTCTCTTTACTCGCGCTCTCTTTTATTCTTTCACCCCCTCTCGTCTTCTCCCTTAACATCTCCTCCAGATTCCCCACGTAAACACACTTTCGGCCTAAACGCCTGTGTTTATATACATACAGTATATTTTTACCTCAACATACACACACAGCAGCAGCAGAGGCACACATTTTTTTTTTTTTTTTTTGATGGATCCATTTTAAAGCGATCTGCAGTTAGAAATAGTTTTATGGTCACTCTGCCAAAGACCTGTCTGCTCTCATTAAAAGCTAAGGCTTTCAAAGGGGACGGTGCCAAGCGGGAGTGCTACCGAGCAGGAACACACACACACACACACACACGTGCATGGAGTCACAAACTACATGGTGGAGATTTTTGTGTATACATAATCACACACTAGTTATCCACACATACCTTATGCAGCTACACACGGAGATACACCACTGTGCTCTCCATACAGGCGTACACATGTATGAAAACAGGACGTTCCATATTCGCTGGGAGCATATGCACGACAATTTGATGCCTACTTTCGTAAAAATGTGATTTATGCACACAAACATGGATGTATACAGCTTGTATTATTTTTGCCAAAACCTTCCCGCGGCTCTTTTCGTTGTCCTACGAAGTTCTTTTAACAAATCGGATAAAAAGGGACGGCCCTCATTTTTGAAAAAATACCGTAGAGTCCTTTTACTGAGATACTGCATATCCGCAAAATTGTCATGCTCCAGTTTGTTTACAACTGGTGGTTAATTCACGTGTAAACTTAAGGTTATAGATACTTTTCTTGGGATTATATTTAAAACTGCGCCTACACACAAAATTATCAGTTGTTCGGACACACAATGAAAAACTCTCGCTGAAACATTGGGGTCAAAATAAGCATCGCTTTTTGCAAAATATATGCTGACGATTTGTCGGATCGGAAAAATTAAACTCAAAACACCAAATGTAGAAACACGTTTTGCTCAGAGGAAGTTTCAGACATATAAAAATTAAATGGTGATATGTGGATTTTACGCTAAATACACGCTGCACTGAAGCAACATCAGAGGACTTCAGGGTAATGAACTCTATCACCTTTGTAACATTAAACCACCTCCTGCTGCCACTTGGGGTCGCCAAAGTGCAGCGTTCCCAGGTGTGATTTCTTAAATTCATTTGACAGTTAAGATGTAAATTTGACATTTTTTGAAATAGTGCACGCGTTACTAATACTGATGAAGTTCTCTTATCTGTCAGTCGGGGCCGCCACAGCGAGAGCTTCCCCGTTTGACAGAATCAGTATCGACACACACAGGCTCAGACATCCACTGGTGCCGTTCCCAGTCTACGAGGGAAACCTAGCTGCTCTTCTGGATACAGTTTCTCCTGGTCTGGTGCTGATACCCCAGACACACACTTGCACACACACACACACACGCAAGCGCACACACACACACACACATACGCGCACACACGCACGCACGCAATGCAGACAGGCTGGACTGAATCTGGGTCAGACCAGAGGAAATGAAGACATGGCACAGAGACTCTAGACTGTACAGTGTGTTTGTGTGTGTTGTGTGATTTAAGTTTGTAAATGAGCCTAAGCCTGAGAGAACAGCCCAGTCGTGGGCACACACACGCACACACACGCACGCGGCAGATGTCTGCAGAAGGTGCGAGTGTTATCAGTGATTGTTTCTCGCTTTCATGATTATTCAAATTTAGCTTTTAGCAGTTAGACAAACTTTAGCATCGACCTGCATACACATGTACACATAGTGTACACACACACACACACACACACACACTCACACACACTAATGCGTTGTCTTTCTCTCTGCCAGCCTGTCCTCTTGTCTCTGTCTGTTTTGCAGTGATGAAGTGCAAATGATGGTGGGCAGAGTAATAACAGTCCTGCAGACCAAACACTCTCACCACACACACTGATGACAGCTCTCTCTCTCTCTCCCTCTCTCCTTCTCTCTCCCTCTCTCTCTCTCTCTCTCTCCTTATGCCTCCTCTTCTTCCACACCTGTCCCTCCTGTCCCCTGCTTTTTCTGGTAGCACGTTTACAGACCGAAATACTCAGACAGTAAAGGACTGACCTCAGGTAATGATTTCTATTCTAAGGTGAATTCGCCCTTTCATTGCTTTTCTGTCCCAGTCCCGCGGTGCCTTCAAGTGCAGTCGTATTTATGAGAAAGCATTCATTTGAACAACGCTCTAACGAGGTTTTCACGACTTTGCAAATGGAAAGTTTTGGTCAGCTTTAGGATGAATACATTAGCAGTAGAAAGTAAGAAAGTCACTTTTCTCAGTAATCAGTTTTTTTCATTTAAACACGGTAGTTGGAAGGAAAAACGCAAAATTATTCATTAAAAGGGAAAAATCTTTTTTTGTCACCAGTCAGGTAGCATCGCATTTAAATACCACCCATTTGGTGAGCTTGGCTTTCCAAATTAAAAAATATGACGTTACAAATAGCGTCTGAAGGCAGATTTGATTATGTTTGCGCCAAAGCAAAACACTGTGACAGTGCACGTTGTTTCCAGTGATAACTTGTCAGATTGTCCTTTAATGTTTGCTCAAGCTGGGAAAAAAAAAACAAAACAAAAAAACCCCACAGGATTTTAACATATTTCACCAAAATGTGAAAATATTTCGAACAACACATTGTCGATGCTCACAAACTGGTCGTTTGTGTTTTGATTTCCGTCTTTCACCAGCTCATCGACTGCCGATCGAGGGCAGGTTTAGCCATTTTTTCAAAATCAAGTGTGTGACGTAATATTGGCTCTGTTTCCAAATGCTGCAGTTTTCTCAGATTGAAGACAGCCGAGCATCTGGGACACCCTCTAGTTTACAGCACCGGGTGGGGCCTTTGTTTTTTAGGTGGATCGTGCCTTTAGCCAGCTCAGACAGAGCGGGGATTGTGAGGCCTGGTGGCTTCATCTATAGTAGGTTCCATTACTGTGGTCCAGCCGGCTCGGTGCTGCATAGCTGCGGTTACACAGTCCTTAGACACACACACACACACACACACACACACACATTCGCGCATAAAGACGTACATCGTGCAGCGGACGCACATGTAGAGTATGTGGATGTAGGACCCACACGGCTAGATGCCCAACTACCTCGCCGCACGTTCACAGAAGTGTGTGAGCTCAGATGGATCATATTGCAGCGCTGATTGATGAACTCTTTCTTTCTTTCTTTCTTTCTTTCTTTCTTTCTTTCTTTCTACAAGAGTGGCAGGGAACTGGCAAGTGTGTTTTTGCTCGGTGAGAGATACATAGTTCATTGAGCAGGCACAAGGGGCAGCCCTTTATATGTGTGTGGTGTAACAGTGTTAACATTCAAGGCAGGACCCTTGAACCTCCGAGGACTCTTCTTCTCACACCCCACAAACCTTTTTCCAAGCTTCTCTCTATCTTTTACGCTCATCGCTCTTATTTTTTGTCCCCCTTTATTTAACTTCTTGACGAACTATCAAGCGCTAGGCAGTTTTTCTGTTGTTCTTGTTCGAGAAAGGTAGACGATTTTATCTTTTTAAGTCCCGCTCTTAATGTTCCTCCATTACATTTTGCGTTATTGTTTTTATCGTTCTTCACTTTCATTCCTCAGTCCTACTTCTCCTGTCCCCCTATTTTATCTCTTCTTCTCTTCCCTTCTGTCTTCTTTCCTTTATTTCGTCGGTCGGTCCCAACTTTACGGTCTCCGATTTATTTATCTTTTTTAAATTTCTCCGTGTCTCGCGTCTCTTCTTTTTCCTCATTTCGCTCATATACCTTCTCTCCACGGTCTCTTCCATCCCTTTTACCCTGCCCACTCACATCACTCCATCTCTTTACTTTTTCATTTCTGTCCACTCAGAAATGATTAATATTAAGTTTAGTCGCTGGGACTGTAGCTGTATCGCAAAAAGACCCAGCGACAAGAATCCATAAACCAAAAAAATATCACTTTTTTTTGGGGTAAAAGCATTGCTCCGTGTTTTATCTTTTCACTTTCTCCCTCTCTTCTCCATCCATCCATCCATCCCTGCCTGCCTTTGTCAGATTAGCAGGAGGTACTGGCAGCGGTCTCCCTTGCCCCTTCTTTCACCCCGAGAACACACTGCTCCCTCGTCCAGCACTCTTGTCCTGGGCCGAGAATAGAGCCCCATGTTAAGCTCTCTCTGTCAATGGGTGCGAGTATGTGTGTAAAAGAGAGGTCGCGTTTTTCCAGGTTATAAACATTGTGTATGTGTAAATGCTCAAATGCTCAAGGTCGGTGTCATGCTTTACTTTTCATCCTACGAAGGGCAAAACCAACAATTAGTCCACCTTTAAACGCTTTGTGTCGTTTTTGGTGTTCAGTCCCGAATCTGTTTGTCCCCACCGAGAAGAAAATCACATATATACAGTTTCATTGATCAAAAAAGACTCAGTAATCCCCTAAACCTTCTGGACATTGTAATTATGAGCAAATGTTACCCAAAAAGTATTGAAAGCAACAAGACAGTGCATGTGGGATCGCTAAAGAAACCGCAGTTCCCATGCTCATCCTATCCTCTGTGCGCAGTATTTTATTCCAATCCGTCCTTCGTTTTTGATTGTTTTATTCGTTTCTGGACACCAGTGGAGCTCTATGGCACAGAGGAATGAATATCTCAGGCTTTGGCTACTCAGAAATGACCAGTATTTGTTGACGGTAAGAAAATGATAGAGAATCACCACAACTCTACGTGTTCTCGTTGAGTTCCACCCCGTGAGTCTGTACTTGCTTGTAGTTGAGGTACGAGTGTGTGTGTGTCAGGGTATTAGCTGGGGTCCCGGGGTGAGTGCTTAGAGAGTTTTGAACAACCATAATCTCCCTTTCTATAATGTCCCCAGGTCAGGGGCCAACCCTCGCTCTGCTTCTCTCTCTCCTGCTCTCTCTCTCTCTATTCTCCTTGTTTTTTGGCTGAACTATGCGTAGCCCTTTTTCGTTAATCCGCCCTTTTTGAAACGAGCACCCTTCCCATCTCTCCGCCTCCTCTGCCACGCTCTGCGCTCGCTTTCTCTCGCTCCGTTTTTGGCGCCTCGATCTTTCACACTTTCTCTTTCTCATTCCCTTTATTTCATTCTCGATCTTTCTTCCTCCTCTTTCTCTCTTTCCCTCCCCTCTCCTTCCTTTCCTTCCTTCTTCTTGCCCTACTCTTATTTCTTCTCATTCTCTTACGCTCTCTTTCTCTCTGATTTGGTGGCGTGACCGCAAAGGGACGGGGTCCATTGTCAAGTCGAGGACCTATCGCACCATTCAGACGCACAATCACACACACACAATCTCTCTCTCTCTCTCTCTCTCTCTCTCTCTCTCTCTCTCTCTCACACACACACACACACTGGTTCCTTGGTATCTCTGGCACTGGCTGAATGATTGACAGCTGAAAGGAAAGAAGGAATTCCCTCAAAGCCTTTGACCTCGTTTCCTCTCTCTCGTTCTTTTCCGCTGAAGCTTCTGCTGTTGCTTTTTTCGCTTTCCATTTTTTAACCTTTATTTTAGTTCCTCAAGATTCAAGTTTTTGACAATTTTTTGCACCATCTTTGCGTTTCTGCACTGTATTACCCCCCCCCCCTCCACCCCCCAAAAATCACCTGTCAGTCCATTAGTGAAGGCAGGATTTTCTGTCAATCCAGATTTTGTTTCTGTAACTGACGTGACACCTTTGTTTTCGTCACGTGCCGTTCTTCTTCTATTTTCTTCTTCTAGGTTTTTCTGAAAGGGGTATGACTTTCGCAATATTTGACCCACCTGCTCCCCTGAAGGACCCCGCACCAAGCCAACAGCCTCACTTACCAACCGCAAAGACAAGGCAATAAATCTGAAGGGGCATCAAACAAAAGACTCGATAAAAAGCCGCCACAAAAGATTTGCTCGTAATTGTACACAGAGCTGATGTAGAAAAATGAACACAGTGTCTACGTTTTCCAACCTGTAAGCTGAGCCGGGAGCAGATCTGCAATGCAACAGACAACTGTAATGGAATTTACAGGTAATTTTAAAAGTTTAGTTTTTGTTTGATTCCCAATTTTCCGATTTTAGAAATCGGTATGAGGCTCGTGTTGCTTTTCCCAAACACACATATATGTAAATTTGTATTTGGAGTCCCCGATTTCCGAAATCTCTGCAAGGGATCTGAAAAAATCCCGACTAATGTCAATTATTTTTTTTGACAATATAAAAATAAGACTCAGGTTGGAAGCAGGACATTGTACTTTTCCTTTAATTTGGAAGGCATTTACATGGCTGTAACTTAATGCAAAGGAAGTATTTAAAGGAAGAACTTTCAAGCGGGTTGTTAATTCATTTTTATACTGCAAACGCTGACTTACAGATAAACTGCTTAAAGCCAGAAAACATCACGCAACATTCAGTTTTCCTGCACATGCATTACGCTGTGGATGTAGGCCTATATGCAGACTACACCCTGTGTATATTACGTTACAGTCATTCCACAGATGCTTTTGCCCCAAGCAGCGTGCATTCAGCTTTTCGGATTAAGTTCTAGATGTCAGTAAAAACTGTAAGTGCCTCCCTCCAAAAACGAAGAACTTCCACCGGTGGACGGCAGCAAAATTTGACAAATCGTTTTCAAGGAGTTTAGCTGCAAACTTCATTCAAACTCAATTCGCTCTCTGCAATTCAAAATGCTTTCATCTTAATACCATCACTACGGTATCTTCTGTCTGTTTCTGCTCTGTAATTGCCAATTGTCAGCCGGACACATACACTATCATTCATTTTCTGCTACTGTCTTTGTTTCTCCCTTTTTTTCTAGCAAAGCCCTCCCTGATATTTCTGTTTTAAAACTGGTCTAAATGTACACTTTCTCTCCCTCTCTTCACACACACACGCGCGCAGACACACACACACACACACACCCACACACACACCCACACACACACTCTCGCTGTCCCCCCAGCGAGCTGGTGTGTGTATGCTGGTTGAGCCACGGCATTGATCTGAGTAAACATAATTAGCTGTGTTTTTTTGTCTTGCCCTAATAAAAGACTCATTTGTTGGACATTTCCACTGCGCTACAAAGAGGACATTTATAAGCCCGGGCCCAGGTTCGCCCCCTAGGCCAACCCCAACAGAACAGATGGGGGTATTTTTAGCACGGCCGGTGTGCTACCTAGCTCGGCTCGGACAGTGTGTGCGTGAGAGGAGTGTGTCTTTGTAGAAAAAGAGAGAGAACAAGAGAGACACTGAGATTTTAGAAGATTTTTCTTTGATTGTGTTGGGGTTTGTCAGAAATTTTGAGTGTATCTGAGTGTGTGAATATGCAATGAAAGGTTTTGTGTGTGTGTGACTGAATGTTTGGATGGCCTGTGTGGAAAATCCTGACCAAACCCCCCCCCCTCCCCATTTATTGAGGTTCTTGTAAAATATCTGATAAATCTATGTTCAAAAAATATGAAAGGGAGTCTGTAGAAGCTGACATCGCCAGTTACAAGTATGGCCCTGTGTCGGTAGACACACACACACACTAAGCTGAAAGCGCTAGACTTCAGGGACATTCCCGTACCTCGTTTCTAAACTCTATTCCTGACCCTCAGTTGGATCTACATAACCTTTAACCCTGAGATAACCTAACTTTAACTTTATTCCAACCTTACGCGAACCACAACTCCGATCCTACTGTAACTCTTAACTTGCAGCCCTGTGCAGCATTTTATTCCTAGTAATGCCACGGGGTCCAGTTTGTAGCTGCGTTCGCTGTTCTCAACCCGCGGACGTCAGTTTGATTTTTACTTTAAAGGGAATGGGGAGAGACGGCTGGAAAGTGGCTGAAAAAACAGACCGTTTTACAAAAGTCGGGGCAAGTCTGATCTTATATTTGTACACTGTTTTGTGTACAATTGCTGGTTGCGACAAAGATGACAGAGCGATTGCATATGGTTACGACAAAGCAGCATGTAAAGCGAGGAAACGTGAAGTTGCAAACTTTGTTGTGTAGGTTGTTGAAAGTAGAAGATTCAAAGTTGGAGATTCGTTGGTGAAATTTTCATTCTGAGGCGATGAGTTCCCTGGTTCAAATCTGGCTCGGGGCTTTTTGTTGCACGTCAACACCCTGGTGTCTTAAAATAAAGGTTTAATGTTATTCTTCCAACAAGGCGTCGGGAGCAGGATATGTTGTAAAATTTGAATGAATTAAAAGTGTTAGGATGGGAAACTATATATGTTTGTGTTGTCGATTTGCAAATTTAGGGAGGTTAATGCCACTTTACTTTGACTGAACATCCCAAAGACAATTTTAACATAGCAGCAATTATTGTCTATTGTCCCAACTCTCACTTACAACCTCTGTCAGGTTAAATTAATTTACAAGAATTATTCAAAATAACTGAAATATAGTGTAGTTTATAATTGTCGTTCATTTCACAAATCTAGAAAAAAGCTGGATCACAGTGACTTCATTTGTTTTGTATTTTGGTCCACGTTTTGGCAGCCGTTATGGTTATTAGCTGCTATTAGCTGACCGTGGTAAATGTTAGCTTCTTTTTGGTAGAACTGAAATGAAAGTGAAGTTAGATGACGTTCGTATTTTGATTAGCTGTTGCATAACAACAACAACAACGTGATGAGGCACCAAGGTTGCACAGCTACGTCACTGCAACACAGAAATTCAGGTTCACACTGGCTACAGATTTACAGTGGGCTCTGTGTCTAGGTGAATTACACCACCTGCACCCGAATTACAGCGCGCACAAAATTCAGACGAGGCTGCAGTTTGACAACAAAACAGCAAGAGCAGCTTGAGCGCGCCCTATCCTCGGATTTCTGGCTTCATTCAACTACCGTTCACATTTACAGCTCCCGACTCTGCTGCTCAGTCAGAAACCGAGCGGCGTTCCGCTCTACACACACATGCACACATCATGTTTTGTGCCTCTACAACCAGCTTGTACTTCTCTTTGTTGCTAGGTAACACATCCACAAGAAGCTTTAAAACATTACGCCCACCATCATTAAGAGAGACCTCTTTATGGTTTTCAGCTCACATCAGAGTTTGCTGCCTGCGACCTCGACGGTAAAATCGGCTATAATGTTGTGGTAGCAATTTTGGTTTTTGGGTTTTTGCAAAACTAAGCGGCCGTTTACAGTGATGGCTCCTTCGCTTCACTTAAGTTTGGAGGGGGTGCGTGTTTCGGCCTGCGCAATCAGCGTGAAGCTGTGACGCCTGCGTCTCTGTGGCGACGTCTACGACTCTTTGTATGCGTGTGTGTGTGTGTGCGCTGTGATCCTTTATGTGGTTATGTACGTGTTCTCCTGCAAGAGAAGTGTGGCGTCATTACATCACGACTTTTCCATCCTCGCTCTGTGTGTGTGCGCGTGTGTTTTGCCAGGTTTGGGAGGGAGAGGGGGGCGTACACTTCTCACCTTTTAAGCTAAATGTCATCCACACCACACCCCTGGAACACACACGCACACGCACACACACACACACACACACACAATATTTTAGTGTAACTTTTTGTTTTACGCACAATCTTTTTCAGTTTTCTTGCAGTATGACAGATGAAAACCTTTAGTATCCTGCCAAAATGTGTGTGTGTGTGGGTGTGTGGGTGTGTGTGTGTGTGTGTGAAAAGAAAATAGAGAGAAATGGAAAGAGAAAATGTATGAGGAGATACACACATAATGCATTTAGCTGCACACACACAAGTACACAATCGACCCAATCTGATGCTGTATTTTGGAGTGTGAAAGGGAGCCTTGTCTGGATGCCTGAGGAACTCCCTTCGAATGTGTGTGTGTGTGTGTGTGTGTGTGTGTGTGTCAGCGGGCCTGCCAGGCAGACATACTAAACCACTCTACATCCATGTGGCAGCAAAATGTAGCTTGGAAAACAACCCCACTCTAACACACACACACACACACACCCCGAGGGCTCCAGAGGCCAGCCGGCGACCTGGTGTGTGTGTTAATGTGTGTGTGAGTAGTGTGTGCGCATGCCACAGTAAAAAGAGGAAGTGTACAGGAGCTGTGAAAACTTCAGGTCAACAGTTTGTACCCAGACAGACCAACAGAGAGAGAAGAAGAAACTGAAATCAGTCCTAACTGGTCACATTTAGAGAACAGCTGCTAACTAGCGCTGCCGATTTGCATCGACATTCTGCTTTTTACAACCACATGAGCAGGACGTGGACCAGAATGCAATGCAGCTATGAGACAGGATGCGTTTAGGGTAACATTTTGAGGAAAACCGTCAAAAAGAAATCTGGAAAATCCGCAGTGTAGATAAAATAATGTCAACACCTCGTGAAAAGTTCTTGACCTCTTAAGTAGCTTAAGCACAATTACACACACAGCTACGAAGGTGGGACGTGTTGGGCTGGATGCTAATTAGCAGCATTTTTCATCTATAAAAGCAGTCTGGCAATCAGAGTTTTCAAAGCAACATGAAACAACTAACAGAGCTGCAAAGAGGCCGAGGCATCTGTGCTCAATTTAGGTCCAGTTCCAGTTAAAACGTGAGGTTTGTCGCACGAAGGAGAGAACGACATGAGCTGCAACTGCCGGCGACGAAACAAAAAAGTAAGCAAGACTGCGGATTTGTTCTCTCGGACCACTTGTCGGTCATTGGTTGCAGTTTGTCAGGTGTTTTGCGCTGCAGCTTCTGAAAAGTTCAAGTACTTTCAGAAATGTTTAACTTGTGCAAAGCGACAAAGAGAAATGCAGTTGAGTTGCGAAGCGTTTCCCTAAACGAATTAGTCTTTGTGTGAATAAAGCATCGAAAAAAACTACAACAAATTATTGAATATGTCAAGAACGAACATCCGGGTAGGTCGTGATATTATGTACCGAACATGGCGGACGTCGTCATCAACAAAGAGGAAGAGTAACGACTGGCTGAAACTGGCTAACATGGCAACCGAGAACGTTGACGTTGGATCTTTCTGCACAACCCTGGAGTACGTTCAGTGCAAACAATTTTGTACATCCACTGTCAAGTTCTCACCCTCTACAAAGCTCTGCCCATGAGAACTACAGTATGTTTAAGGTCAGGGAAAGGTCATGGTTATGTGGTTAAGGTAAAGTTATGGCTGACAAACTAAAATATTTGGTTAAACACAGGGAAAGATCGTGGTTACGGTCAATTATAGGTTAATTGCAGGTCAGAGACGGAACCAAACTTTGGTCTCAGGAAGTCTGACTTGCTACACTCTCATTCACCAACTCGGCCTCCACACCCTTATTTTTCCACCTCGCCACATAAAGTGCACGCAGCTTCCTGCTTTGGCATTGAACGTCGGCGTTGGACAAAAACTGTGAATCGCGGAATTGTCCGATATGGACGAAATTCCCAGGGATATTTGGCGGGCCAGCGATATGACAGAAACATACAGAATATAGCATTAGACCTACCTTTGCAGCGGCGTATGCTTCAGAGTTTGACGTCTTTTTCATGGATTCATGAAGTGTTTCCATTACGTTGTCTGCACACTGCAAGACAAAAAGAAGACACAAAGAGAAGACATGGTTCAGTTCAAAGAGCAATGACAAATTACTGTTATTATATTACTATATTACTTTATTATAGAGTTACATGAGGATTTTTCATTAAAATCACATTAACATTCAAGGTTCCTCATCAAAACACATTGTAGGCCCCTATGCGTCCTGTTTACTTATCATGAGGAGTACTACCCAACCTGTGAAGACAGTCGTATAATGTCAAAGACTGCATTATGAACTATCCCGGGGGTCGGAGTTTGAAATACATGGCCCATTACCAGGAAGGGAGGATCAAACAGAAGAGCTGCACTATGGGAAGTGTAGGATCCACTCTTTTTGGATCCTGAGCCTTAATAGGGACTAAAAGTCGGGATACGTCGGCCTCCGAAGCTTGGATTTTGACCATGATCATACAAATCTGTCTCTCGTGAGCTTTCCAAATTTATGAAAGTTGAATACTGAATATAAACACGCCGAGTGCATTTTCTACCTCCTAAAGCTAATGTGACAGAAGCAGCTAATCTTCCTGTTGTCAATAGAAGAAAAAGATCATAACAGTGATAGTAGTACGAGAAGCAAACAATAAACATCAAATCTACAATTTCTGTTTCATATTTACTAAACTGCCATCCTGGCAGTGAATGAGCAGGTAGTCAGTTTAGTACTTTGTTTAAACACTTTGTTCGTTTTAACAGTTCTTGGCGGCTGAAGCAACTTTTGATTCAATTGTATTAAATGTATCAAGGCTTCACTGCAGGACTCTAGGCCACAAATTGCACCGTAAACCAAAATCACTGTGAAGAGAAATTGGTAGAGCAGCAAGAGATGAAGAAATGTTTTTGCACACACACACGCGCGCACACACACACACACACAAACAGAACGCGCCACCGCTGCGAGAGCTGTGTCTCAAACAGGAAGCAAACTACTTGCTAAAATTAGTTGCTGGAAGAACTCTGCATTCACACACGCAAATACTGTACATAACTGAACACGCAGAAAAACTTATGCTGCATGCACTTAAAAGCTCGCTCTCACTCCGTCTCTCGCACACACACACACACACACACACACACACACACACACACACACACACACACACACACAGGCTAACAAACGCACACAGGTCAGATGGTTTCCTGTGGTTTGAGGGATACAGTAGTTCTTAATGTTGTTCCCCACCAGAATAAAAGGAAAAAAGAAAGAGAAAAGTTTGCTCTTTTGTACATGAAAGATCAAGAGAGTGAGAGAAACTTAATCTCTCTCTCTTGTATAAATGTCAGACGAAAGTTTTTTAAAGCACCTCATAGTACTGCTTCTTTTGCCATATGTTTACATATGTTACCCGTGGGTGAGTTAATGCGCGCGTGTGTGTGTGCGCCTCACAGTCGTACATATCTCTTTCCCCAGGAGTAAACTGGGGTCAAACCAGTTAGTGTTGTCACGGCAATTTGCAGTTAGGCCGCTGCGTGTTTGTTTGCTTTGCATATTTTTTTTTTTTGTGAATTTTATGAATTTGGAGTGTGTGCGCGTGTGTGTGTGTGTGTGTGTGCGTGTGCGAACATGCATGACCACATTAATGCATTTGAGTGTGTTTATGGGTACACGCGTGTGTGGTTTTACTGTATGTGTGTGTCTACAAGTGTGTGTACTTGCGTGTGAATGAAGTGTTTGTCTGCGAGACTTGGTGCGTATTAGCTACGTGTGCGTGCGTGTGCGCGCGCACCTGTGTGTAACACAGTAAGCTGCCCTCAGGCTGATATATATTCTTTTCACTCAAACAGCCCATTTACAGTTCTGGGGTCGGCTCCCTCTCGCTCTGCCATGACCCGGACCGTTTAGAGGTCAGCGTCAAAGCTGAACTCAGGTCAGCTCGCTAACTGACTCCAGCTCCGACCCTCTGGGGGTTTACCAACAGCCAGAATGCTCAAACTGTGGGGCAGGGGCCCGAAATGGGCTTTGCCGCCTCTTCTGGCGCGTCCCAGTGTGGAAAAGGGACAAAGATGTAATCTGAATCAAACTTTTGAAGCATTACCAGCCACTTTTAGCATCTTTGCCTCGCATTGCTTTGGTGTATCTGTGCTGCAGTTGCTCTAGATCAGCTTTCAATTTTGGCACCTTCTTCCTTGGCTTTTCTGTAGATGCAGGGCTGAACTTCTCTTTTTTCAGCCAATCACTGCTCTTCTTAGGTTTTACTTGAAACATAAAACACACAATCTCTTATCAGACACCGAATGTTTAGGACGGCATATAAACTTCTTTAGCTCAAAAAAATAGCTTGGATAATTGAGATTAAAATTAGCGAAAAACAAATTTAGATTTTCAGTATTAATAGTTACGGCTTGTATTAAAGTTATAAAAAGCTAATTTAAGAAATCTTAGCTCCTGAAACCTCCAGTTGTTCTGGGGCTTGGGCCCCCAAAATGGTCAAGAGGTTGCAAAATAGTTAACAGAATAGGAGATTGGATACATTTATTACTTCAATCTTCCAAAACTATTAAAATACGACAGTCTGAAAAAGGAGTAACCCCTCTTTGGTTGAATAGGTCCCACTATAGCTATATTATGCAATCTATGACAAGAGGTTGCAATTAGACATAGTTTCATTTGTAAGGGTCACAAGGCCAAAAAGGTTGGGAACTTCTGAGGCAGAGGAGGGATTAAATTATCTCTTAATACTGAAATACACATCTCATACTTATATATTTGTCCAATACATCTGTCGGTATTAGATATACATCAAAATATTTTAACTAGAAGAACAATATTTGAAGTAGCAGCAGCTAAAAAGGATGAGTGGAGGCTGAAATTTGATTTTCAGATCTTCAAGAAACCACATCAAGATTGTCTTTCATTCCTTCACTCTGGTCCCTATGGAGGAGAAATTGCATTTACTATGCTTGAAGCCCGAGCTGAAAATGCCTGGAGAACCTTTAACCTCAACTATTCGGGGGTAGATGTTAAAGCTGAACTCCTAAAGGCATCACGTCCTAGAGGCAACTTAAATCAGCTTTCATTGAATTAACCTGATGTATACAGGCTTCTTAAACATCTGCAGTCCGCTACCTTCAGTGCATTAGTTTACTTTTTCTCTGAGAACCCAGATGATGGAAACATCAGTCACTTTTTGCATGCGGCGGACTCACCAGAAATGGTCTGTTTGGGCCCCAAACCACAGAGAGAAAAAAATACTTACTCAGAGCTTTTAGGTTTGAAGATCAAAGCTGGACTGAAGGTCAGATGCTAAAGGCTTACATTAATGGCAAGCATAAAAATCAGTCCTAAGAGTCGCTGCGGAGCTTCAACTATCTGACTGGGAGAAGGAACTTTAGAGGTTGAGGCAGTTTTCTACTTAGTTGGCAAAATACCATCTCTATCATTTGGCTTCTTGTAGAAAAATTAACTTTTGTTAGGGATGGTAATGATCAGGGCGAGGAGGGGGAATCATGATGATGATGTATAAAAAGAAAAGAAAAATACAGTGGTTGAATTTTAGAAATTTAAGCAAACTTAACTTTTCCACCTCCGCTGGCTTTTATTTTTATATTTAATTGTTTGTTATCAAATTCCTGGCATTTCCATTTTGGTTTTTGTTATTGGCAACGCAAAACTGAGCATTAAAAAGTGGAGATCAAGAAAGACTAAGAAAAATCAGTTAGGGGGATCTCCGTCAACCGAAAGGGCAGGAAAAGCATTTCTCTAATGTCAGTTAAACAGGGTGGAGTGTTTGGGGATTTCCTATAAAATGATGCGTTCTCACACCTTCTTCTGTACGTCCTTACTGGTAAAGGGAAATTCCACTGTTCAGCAAAATCGTCGTCATTCTTTCAACAGTCTCTCTCCAGCCAAGCATCCTTTAGAATTCAGCCCACTCTTTCTCCCACTTGCCGCAGGCTTCAAAGCTCTAATTATCCCTACCTTTTTAAGTAAATATCCATCTTTATAAAATGAATTTGATGGGCTGAAAAGCGAGATGTGAAAACCAGAAATCAACACGTGAATAACTGGTATTTTTTCATGTATCTCTTAGGAGACTTTTGTGTTCTCATTAAAGTCTGTAGAGCTCCAGGACTGATCTATATATCTCCTCTCTGTCTCCCCGTCTAGGGTTCGGGCTTCCACGCGTCGCGGAGACAAAAATACGGCAACGTGTTCAAGACTCACCTCCTGGGTCGCCCTCTGATCCGGGTGACGGGCGCCGAGAACGTTCGCAAGGTGCTGATGGGCGAGCACACGCTGGTGACGGTGGACTGGCCCCAGAGCACCTCCACGCTGCTGGGACCCAACTCACTAGCCAACAGCATCGGAGACATCCACCGCAAGAGGAGGAAGGTCAGGAAACACACAGACATACACATGTGCACAGACATGTTTGACGATCAAGACGTGGCATACAAGGGGAGGTGACGGGGCCAATGAATACACATGCCCACATTTTACTCCTAACATGTCGGCATCAAGTTCGAAGGAGCCCAAGTCATTTTTTTTCTTAAAAGTCATACTAGCAATTGCACAAAGGATTTCACTAATACTTCCTACATATGAAGTCTTTGTTAAGTGTGAATTGAATGCAGCAACATTAATGGAAATGCGACAGCACAAGTAAATACCCGTCTTATTCCACCACATAATAATAACACCTTTAATAATGATTTATCAGAGGTATGAGAACTTACATAATTAGACCATCAGCTTAGTCATCTTACATTTTCAACTTTCACCCTTGCCAAATACTTGAAAATAAGACAGGATTAAAAGAGAGTCACAGCCTAATGTCTTGGCATTTTCTTAACTGAACTGTGTATAATACTCAGCACGATTCTACATTATGGACGAAATAAAAGATGAAATTAATAAGAAAATTTACAGGAGGATCAATGGGCTTAGTGAGTTTCATTTAGAGGCAAACAGGGGCGAGTCTCCCCGCAGCCCCCTCATTGTTCATTGAATGAGCCATTCACAAAGACGAACACTAATTCATCTGGAAAATAAAAATACGTTTTAAAATCCATGACCGATGCAGTCCGGGAGACTGAGAAAACTTCTTTAGAGCTTCTTTATTTCGCCCCCGATACCAAATATTGCTCAGCTCTATCTGTAGCGATGCTGCCAACATTTCTGTAACAGAGATGTCTGAACTCCAAGAACAACGCCGGGAATGTTACAAATCTCATGTCTGACAGACGGAACATGGAACATTTGCAGTGTTTACACAGCAAACATCCACACTCCGAGGTACAGATGCATGGGAAACACTCATCAACACTTACGCTTGTAGTGGACTAAGTAGCGGAAACAACACACACACACACATTTATCAAAAGCACTGGAATCATCTGCGGCACAATCAGAAAGGTAGGACATGCTCGTCCAGACACACACATACACACAGACAAACAGAAAGAGAGAGTATCAGTGTAAAACTATCCCGTTCTGTCGGCCTTATCAGCAGCGTTCTGGCTTCTGAAGCGTGAGAACAACCCCCCCCCCCATCACTCCATCCTCTCCTCCACTCATCTACATGGGGAGAGAGAGAGAAAGAGACATTCCGGTCAATACCGCCCACCCTTGATTATCTCTTTTCATCTTCTCCGCTTAATTTCTGTGATTCCTCCCTGACTCTGCCTATTTTCCTCTCTCTCTCTCACTTTCTCTCTTTTCTGCCTTCTTTCTCTCTCTCTCTCCTCCATCCTCGTGTTTCCTCTCTCTCTCTCTGTCTCTCTGTTTTCTGTGCCAGGACCATTTCAGGTAATCAGCCACTTACCTCTCCCTCCTATTATCCCCTTATCCCCGGGGCACATACCTTCCCCTCTCTCTCTCTCTCTCTCTCTCTCTCTCTCACACATGTACACACAAACACACGCACTTTTGATGCTTGCACACACACAGTCACTGATAAACACAAACACACAAAGGACCAGAATGAGAAGAAGAAGAAGCAGAGTCTGATGTATTTTCCTGTAAATCAGTCTCTCGTTTTCTCTCTCTGGATCCACCATGGAAGGGGGGAGAGAAAGGAGGGAGATTTTTGGAGGCGGGGTCGGGTTTTGTTGCCCCATCGCCCAGGGATGGTGAGGGGTTGGCTGGGTCTAATCCAGGCTCTGATCCCCTCTCCTCTCCCTGGAGACCCCCGCACTAACCTCATGTAATGACCCCTGATTAGGAAGGCTGCCTCCGACACAGCACAAAGAGGGGCTTTCTGTGGGGCCCCGCACACACACACACACACACACACACACACACACACACACACACACACACACACACACACACACTTATATACAAAACAGTACACAAAAGCATATGTGCACACACACCTGAACATTCCCCGCTTTCAACAAAGCCATATAGAGACAGTCAGTAAAAATTGCCTATAGTAGTAGGTTGAAGCTCTGTGTTGCTCAGCAACCCCACGGCTGAAGTGCTTTTGAGCAAAACAAGCCGTCTCGTACCTTTAGCCATTCTGTCCACAACCTCTAACCTTCCTGAGAAGGCGAAAAAAGAGGTTTTCCCCACAGAGACCAAGTGAGGAAGCATCACATTACACTGTTTGACTAGATTTTACAGTAGCATGGTGGCGCAAATAGAAGGCCCTGTTCACGTCTGGCATTGTACGACATGCGTCTTGGGTGATCTGATCGGAATTGGACAGTGCTAAGTACGTCAGTTCAAGCCCGGCATCAAAATGCGTCTCCCCATTCATCTCGAGTGACCACAGATCTCACTTCCCTGCTCTCATTGCAAATAAACACACACATCTTTTCTGTCTTCAAACACCAAATGCGTTGTTGTTTTTAACCGGCAGGTTCTGTCTAGTCTAACAGAAATTAAAAGAAGAAGAAGAAGGAATCAAAACGATACAAACTGGGTCTATTCCTTAGCGTGTTGTCTGGCGTGTTCAAGGCAAACCATATCGCCCAAGGTGTTCAGCACACTCGTTTTGTATCTCTATGGGCTCTCTGAGATGTTCTGACGTTGTGGACAAAGCCAGTTTACCTGACTTGTACGACTTGTATTTGTTCACGGATGAGTACGTACATCCGCTTACGCAGACGACGTCAGTTGAGTACTCGGCCCTTCAGCGTATCCAGGGACACGTTTGCGTTCACACTCCTAAAATAATGTGGCCATAAGCGGCCCAGACAACCTCTGAATGTGGTCTGAGTGATCAGATCTCAAATGCGTCCTCGGTGCTTCTCGGGTGCGTTCGCTACTGTACTTAGAGCTGACCACTTGTGATCTGATCACCCAAGACGCATGTTAATGCCAGGTGAAAAGTGCCGAAGACAACCTGCACTTATTCAAGCATTATTTCCAGAAACACATACTGTCTTATATTCAGGCCGAAACGGTAATAAAATGTGGCATTTTTATATGAATAAATATCTTAAAGTTGATTCAGCATAACGATATTTCAACGTCCATCCAGTAAAAGAAAATGGAAGAAACAGAAGAAGAGGAAGAAGAAAGGGTTAAATTTTTCTGAGCTCTGTTAGTGAGCATGAACAGAAAAAGAAAAGGCACCAGCAACAGACTCAACAAAAAAAGCCTCAAAAAAAAAAAAAAGGAGGTATGATCCTGCCCAGACAAATTGATTGACAGGTGCAAAAAATGCAAAACCTGAAGATTACACCTTACGGTCATTTATTTCGCTCTATATGTATGTATGTGTCTTCGTAAGTGTGAGGCTTAAAGTCTTGCCCAAGGGCACCTCAACAGACTTTGCCTAACCTTTTGGCCGTTGTGGGACTCAAGGTTGTGTCATTCGAACGACAGGAGGGTCAGCACACAGAGAGACAGATATTAGGAAAGGCAGTAAGGCAGAATGGGGAGAAGGGCAGAGAGGTCAGCTGGGCAGTTTTCAAGGCTTATGTAGGCGTGTGTGTGTGGGTTGGCAGCGCTCTCCCTCCTGTTTTCTGGGTAATAAAACTAAGTCAACAGACAGAAGTGAAACAACATTAACTGAGAGAAAGAATGAGCGACTGGCTCACTGTCTGACCCACTGGACCAGAACTGCTCCTCAGTGTGTGTATATATGTGAGTGTGTGTGTGTGGCTGTGTGTGTGTGTGTGTGTGTCTACCCTCCTTGTGGTTTTCGTACGGAAAAACAATCTTCACACAGCACATTAGCCTTTGGTGGATCAACAGAGCCAGCCAGTTTCCATATAACCTCGTGTTAAGCTAGGAAACTAACTCCCTCAAAGAGCCACAGCGGCCTGGTTTTCCACTACAGGCCAACCAGGGCTAAATGGGGCCAGCCAGGACTTACACATCACCCTTGACTGAAAACAAAATCAAACATATGTATTTCTGCTGCAAAAAGACAGAGTTTATTACTTTCATTACGTTATCAAGGCTTAAGTCTTTTCCCACGGACTCGTGGACAGTCAGGAGTTAGCGATGGAGCAAATTTGGAACCAGCGTCACTTCTTTTGCACTTTTCCTTTGAAACTGTAATGCGTACACCGCGGCAGAGGTGAGTTGTGAGTTGTAACATGAGTCAGCCTTCAAGAGTTTTATCTCTAAAGGCCGATTTCTTCACTTGTACCAAGGAAATGACAGCAGCCAGAGAAGCGTGGGCAAAATTTAGAGCTTCCAGTTAAACAGACCTGAATATTTTGGGACTGTGTGAAACCTATGTGAAAACAGCAAGAGTGTTTAGACCCTTTGCAGGTATAGGGTCGAGTTAGTTTGGCTCCAGATTCATTAAGCGCTGAGTTTAACGATTCTCCTCTCGACGCTTTAGCAAAGAGCAGTGTACAAAATACCCGGGTAGCGATTTAGCTAAATAGCAAATATTTGATCTATCGGGCAAAACTTGAGTTTGAACCTGCAATAACGGATTTTTTTGGCCACTTTGGGGCAAACGGAAACGAGCTACACTGACACAACAAGCGGATATTGTGAACTTGTTGCCCATTTGCACCTCATGCAGATGGTACAAAGCAACACTAACGCTGATGCCGATCACCCTTCTTTTCGCTCACCTATAAACAATGCGCACGATATCTGGTTCATCTTCCTATCTTTCTTCATCTTGTGTCCCACTATAAATGGACAAACCACACAGTACTTGTGTTGTAATAAACATGCTGAGATGGTCTCAGAAAGCCCCACCTGACCCGCAGTGGAAAAATGTCCCTCTTTATAGAAACAGTGGGAGAATCCAGACCCCTGTTGACAGTGGCAGCCAGGTCTTTATTTTCACCCCTCTGACATACCTCTCACTCTGTCTCTTCTACTCCTCCACTGCCCAGACCCCCCCCCCTCGACCCCTTTCCTTCCCCATTTGCCCTCCGCCAGCTCGACATTTTCCTTCCCCCTTGTTTTTCTTTCTTTTGGAACCTTCCCTTCATCCCTAAATTTAGGAAAAGGAGAAACAGAGGCAGGGAAAACAGAGGGTAAGACAGAAAGGGAGATTGGAAAGGAATAAAGGAGACACACAGAGAGATTCAAAGTGTCACTTTTAGCCGGGTCATCTTCAACCAGTTGCCCCCCCCCCTTTTTGCTTATCTTACATGAGGCGTATTCTCAATTACTTCAAATTTCTTTCTCATTTTTGTGCCATTTTTTTCTCTCATGTTGATACTGTAAGAAAATGAAAAACATGGGTTCACTTAACATAACAGAGCCCTAGTTCCCACCGTGTTTTTGGTAGAAGATGCTGCTCTGCACGCAGCCTTCCTTTCTCTAAGTGTGTGTGTGTGTGTGTGTGTGTGTGTGTGTGTGCGCGCGCTTGATGGTGTGTCTGCCTCCTGTGCTTCTGCTCATCACCAGTAGAGGGCACTGCCAATTCTAACTGAGGTGAAGCCCATTCCGACTCGCCCCTTTTTTCTTTTTTTCTTTTCTCGGTTTTATCAGCATCAAAAGGTGAAATTCACAGGAGAAATGCACGAATTAAGACTTGCAGCACAGTTTCTGTATAGTTGACAGGGAGTCCAGGGAGGTGAACATCCAAAGCCTTGCCTATCACTTTCTGTATCCCCATTCGAGGTTCAGTGTTCTGGTGCTCTTATGTTTACATTAGAAGTTATTAAGCATAAAGTAGTGTTATATAAAAGAAGACTGGAAGAGCCAAAAATTGCTCAAGCAGAATTAAGTGTACTGTAGGGTAAATTAAACCATAGCAAAGGATAATATTTTATGAGCTCATCTCATGTTTTGCATGTTCAGTAAATTCTTGTTATGCAGAGTAGCTAGAAGCTGCAGGTATGTTTAGATAGGTAAAAAGCACAATATTTCCCTTTAAAACACTCTACAGTAAAACCAGAAGCCGAATAAAATGGAAAAAACTCAAGTTAAGTCCCAATACTGCAAAACTGTGCTAAAATAAATGCTCTTCAACACATTTGGGTATAAAAGAGAAAACAAGGTTGGTCTTTAATGCTGGTGTGTTAACTTCAACATGGTCTAAGATAAATCATAAGCTAAAATAATGTGATTTTGCCTTCTATGTGGCGTTTCTTTGTAACATTAACTTTCACCTGGCTGCTCAGACGCCCGGACCTTCACATCTAAAGCGCTCAAGCTCAACAACAAAGCAATCCTTTTCTGATTCAACGTGACGATAGACGCAGGAAGAGACGCGTGGACTGCTTGTTTGACTAAGAGAAAAGAGGAAAAAGGAATAAAACGTATTTTAAAAAAGGAAGGATGAAGGGGCAGGGAGAGACGGGAAGAGGTGGGAGTAAAGAGAGAGAGAGAGAGAGAAGGAGGGAAAGGAGGGCAGAGAGAAGAATAAAGGAGTCTTTACATGTCTGTGGAACCAGCAGCTCGCAGCACTTTCACATAATTTAAGACATATGGGCGTTATTAGGACAGCCATGTCTGTGTGCGCGTGTGTTTCTGTGACTATATGAGTGTGTGTGTTTGTGTGTAAGAGTCTAGCGGTGTGTGTGCATCAGTGTGTGTGTCTTTAGGCCTGTGTCTGTGCGCTGCAGGCTACAGAAGACAGTCACGTTTTTGTGGTGCAGCAAAAATGACTGTTGTACCGAACAATCTGCCCCCCCCCACACACACACACACACACACACACACACACACACACACACACACACACACACACACACACACACACACACACACACACACACAGACTTGGACGGTCCCAGAGTGACACTGCATAAAAAACTGTGCTTGATTGGCAGCCAGACCGTGTATGGACATAGCGTGTGCATTTGTATGTTTGTGTGTGTGTACTAGTCCGACCTGTAGTTACCTCTCAGAGTCTTGGCCTCCTTTCTGCCTGCACGCAGACACACACACACACACACACACATACATACACTGACTGACTCACTAGTCCTACAGTAGCTCAACCCTGCTGCTCTGTCTCTATTTGTGTGAGCCTGTGTGTGTGTGTGTGTGTGTGTGTGTGTGTGTGTGTGCGTGTGCGTGTGTGTAGTAATAGGCAAAGTACTCACTCAAATTGACCAATTATGCATAATCCAGCGCAGACGGGTTAAATGGCTAAATTCACAGTGTTACACAACCTCCTTTGGCTTAACGAAAATTTTGCCCAATCACCTTTCAGTCTCTCTTCAATGTTTTTTTTTTTTTTTTTTTTTTTTTTTCTCTTTTGGAGATCTTCCTGAAGATTTCCCAGATCATTCTCAAACATGTTTGTCTAGTTTTTTTAAATCCTCTGGCGAGTAATCAACAACCTAGCTAACAGCCGGCTCAGTCACAGTTTGAATCGATGGTTTCAGAGTTTCATGGGTCCAAAGATGTGGAGACCATTAACACCTATGGCTGATGGAGTGAAAGTTAATTAAATCTTCAGCTGACGTATTAACCAACTAATTACCATCCAATTTACTCATGAAGAATTCTGTTAAATGAATAAATGTAACCAACTAAATGTCTAACTTTACAACACTAACTTTAAGACAACTGAATGCAAAGACAGACCACATGAGTAATTGACGTAATAACTAAATAAATAATTGATTGAGTAAGTAATTAATCAAATGACTTAAATGACAAGAGAATGACTTGACATAACCAACTAAATGTTTGACTTAGTAACTGAATACGAACAAACAAGGCAGAAAGTAGACTTATGTTTTTGGGGCCAATCTGCAACAAATATGCTGCCTTGTATTAACATGTTGCTGTAGCAACCCCCAACGGACAATCAATGTAATTTTGAAAATACTGGAAGTCAGTGTAAAGATGTATCATTCACCCTCAAGTTTCATCCAAATCCAGTTAGTGGTCTCCCAAACCCTAACCCTAAACCGAAGGTACAATGGATGAACAAACCATGACTAATCAACTGATTGTCGTCCATTGACATTAACTTATCAGCCATCTAACTAACCGACTCCCTACCAAACAAAAAAACAGCCATGACAGCCTGTGTGTTTTCCTAGACTGTTTTGAGGTCAGATACTGTGTGTAATCCCTTGTGGTCAGGGTTGGAGAGCAGGTCATGTAAGCTGATCTGTGACCAGCGGCCCCAGGGTGCGGCAGCAGAGGAAATGTAGCGCTGCTAACGTCTTAGAGCGCTCTGTGATCTGGACTAACCACTCCCTAACACACATACGCAGTATACATACCCATACAGTGCATACACGTAATTCACACACTTTCATGCACACAGCACCAGCCCAGTAGACCATTGTTCATTCATTCTGAGGGCGACGAAGGGAGGGAAGCAGGGTTTGGAGGAATGAGCAGAGAGAGAGAGAGAAAGAGAGCGAGAGAGGGAAGAGGGCAACAGAGGAGAAAGAACATGAGAGGAAAATGAGGTAGAGGACAAAATAAGAGTACGAGTGCCCAACTGATGGTTTGGTGGCTGAAACATCAACCTCAAGAACCACATGTACCCTCACTGGTCTGGGCTCAAATCCCACTAGAAGCTCCTTTCTTCCCTCTCAGCCTCCATTATATCTTAGTGAACTGAAGCAAGAGAACTTTGTCTTCATAACCATGTTCTTCTAGTGTGTTGACATATGGAAAAAAATACATTCCAAATACAAAGTAAGGTAATTTTCCTTCTACATGTTGTGCTTTAAAACCTACAAATCCAGCAAAAGCAAGATTCCAGACGAACGCCACTTAAAGAAAGCATTCAATGAGTTTTCAGAATGTCGCTTTCTTCAACATCCTGTCACACAGTAGTGACTAAATGCAAAGTCTACACTGTCATGTGTAGTTAAGTTGAAGAAAAGTCATAGAAAGAACCCACAGCGATAAAATAATTTGAGAAAAACCACAGAGGGGATGCAGTTATGGGTTTTTGCAGGTTAGATAATAAAGGAGTTAATAAAAAAAAATAACAGTCATTTCAAAATAAACAAAAAAGGAAAGAGAGTAATATGCCGAAACCATTCGACATGCAAATGTTCAACCCACATCCTAACTGGCATTACGTAAATGACTGTTATGGCTCTTAAAGTGAATTGAACGGGTGATTGACCAGCTGACTTATCATTAGAAAGTATTTCTCGCTAATATAAAATTTGCTTGTTCAAATGTTCCAGTCTCATTTCATTGAGCAGAAAATGCAAACCATGTGTACCAGTTGCTGAACTTGCTTAGCAATGCGCTACATTGCCATTGCGATTGCCGGGGACAACGTTTCAGATAAAACCTGGAACTTACATATTTGGTTAATTTCATAAAATGAAAGACAGCCGTATATGGTCTGAGAACCCTTTCCTGAAACACTGAACCCTTTCAGAATGCATAGTTAAAAAACATAATTGTCCCTGAAAAGTTGACATTTCAGAGACTTTTTCACCTAAGAACCAGCACTATCCTCCATTCTCTATCCTTCATTCTCCATTCTCGTCTCGTCTATGTTTCAAAAGAATTTGTGACTGTTCTGGGGAAAGCTCCAAAGGTTAAATGCACATGAATGTTATTTATTCAAATAAAGCTAAGTGTTAGTGACTGATTCATATTAATATAAAAGCCCTATTCTAGTCCAGTCCTCCCCAATGTTCTCCACGTCTAAATCATTCCCAAGGCTGTTTTAAGGACAGTTTTGGAGGTTAAATCAGATGGAATGTTATTTGTCCAAACAACGCTGACTACTGGTGACTGATTCATACTAAGAAATACTACGAGCAGCCAGGAAAGACTCAAATCTCCCCCTCCTCTCTCTCTTGCTCTTTCTGCCTGTCATTCTCATTCTGCTGACTACAGGGGAAAACCTCCACAATGTATAAGTCTCTGTAAAAAGGGAGAGAGGGGGAGAAGGAGAAAGAGAGAGAGAGAGAGAGAGAATCAGGGGATGAATAAGGAATGGGAATCATAGAAAATGAAAAATGACCAAATGATGGAAAGTCTTGTCTAGGTATAACCCAAAAGAGAGGAGGAGAGGATGAAAGGATAGAAAATGTTGAAGAGATATGACAGGAGAGAAAGAGCATCACAGATTAAAAAAAAGTATGATGACTATAGTAACCGTCAAGAACAACTAGAAAGGACTCAGAGGGTGCACAGTTCACCAGTCCTACAAATCTGGGTTCATAAACTCTCACAGTGTAGTGAAAAATGCCCATCACAATTTTACAGAGCCCAGGGAGACGTCATCAAATTGCTTGTTTTGTGTGACCAACAGTCAAAAAACCAAAGATACTTAACTTACAATAATATAAATAGAGAAGAGTAGCAAATGGTCAAACTTGAGAAGCTACACATGTGGAATGTTTGGCATTTTTCTTTAAAGATCAACTTAACAGCATTAATCAATTATCAAAAATATATTCTGTTGATCGACTAATCAACTTATCGTTTCTGCTGTATTATGGATTAACACATTTGACCAAGGACTGTTTTTAGGCATCACTTTTTAGGAGGTATTAGCAAAAAAATTCAAGTGTTTTGTAAGTGGCCACATAGTGGCGTTATTCAAACCAAAAACTAAGAAATTCCCTCCTTGGCCAGCGACTGACCTTTCTGCTTAATGAAAAACCACCTTGGTGGAGATAACAAATGTAAATACTACAGTAGAATCAACTTGTTCATCCTGCCATCTGCTCACACACCCTGTGACTCAGGATTTGACACGCTCAAGGTTTCCTAAAGACATTCGGCTGGTGTGACTGTAAGAAGGGAAGGGATTACAGTATTACATATACTCAATCAGTGCTTTGTCCTCTGCTTTGACTTGCACTGGTTCAAATGAATTACTGTATGCCTTCTATCTGTGTGCCAAGTCTTAAATTTTATGAGGATTAGATGAAAATCATAGTTGACTTTTATCTGTTCCTGTTTAGTTTGTGTCAAGAACAGACAGGTGGAGTCGCATTCTACATTTGAAGTGGCACTACATACCTCCTCCTTTGTCTCTCCAGGTGCTTGCCAAAGTGTTCAGCCACGAGGCCTTGGAGTCCTACCTCCCAAAAATCCAGCAGGTCATCCAGGAGAGCCTCCGAGTGTGGAGCTCCAATCCCGAGCCCATCAACGTCTACAGGTACGCCGGGGGTCCTAGAATAGAAATGCATTCAGAACAGGTACAAACGTCACTGTTAGAAATGGGAGTAGGATCATCGTCTTACTGCTGGTAGAAACGTCATCACAGTGGGTCAGAATACTGTAACTATTTCTGCAGAAAAGAACATTCTTACTACAGATAGAAATATAGATACAGTGTGTAGAAACCTCATCATGGAAACATAAGCTCTTAAAATTGACACGATGAGTTCAGAGATTGTCAGAACCATCAGGTATAGACAATATTCTTAAGAGAAGTAAGAACATCATCCATAGTAGAAACATCAGTCACTGCGAGCAGAATTATCATTGTAACAACTAAAGACAACCCAGCTGTCTTTGAAAAACACAACGGCTTAAAGAAGTGAAGTCATCATAAGAAGCAGAAACACTGTCCTTCGTGGTAGAAACGATATTGTCAGTCAAAACATCATCATTGTTGCAGGTTAGCGTGTGAAATAGAACATCAAAACCCCAGATAGAAAGGTCACTATCAGTAGAAGCATCATTGCCCTAGATAGAAATGTTATTAGCGTGGGTAGAAACGTCTAAGCTGCAAGAGTTGTAGAACATTTGTAGCTGTAGGAGTTTGTTTACAAAGACACGGTTCAGGCTGCTAAGAATGGCTGTACAAGAACACACATGAAGGTTTCTCATTTGTGTTTACTGGGTGTAACCGATTGGTTGTCTTTCCACAGGGAGAGCCAGAGGTTATCGTTCACCATGGCGGTGAGGGTGCTGCTGGGCTTCAGGGTGTCAGAGGAGGAGATGAGGCATCTGTTCTCAACCTTTCAGGACTTCGTTGACAACCTTTTCAGTCTGCCCATAGACCTGCCATTTAGTGGCTACAGAAAGGTATCTGTAGTTGACCTCCTCTGTTTGTCTTTTCCTGCATACTTTCTTCTTACAAAAGTCAAATCTTTAGGTGTCTGTTTTTTCACTAAACGTGCCTTTTACCTTTACCAGAGTCCAAAAAAACAATTAGATTTTTTAGAATCACTCTTTATAACTGAAGCATGGTCTAAGTAACATCCCAAAAGGGGAGCGTACACCACAGCATTTTCTGTTGCAGCGGGAAAACACAGTCTATATCCATTTGAATTGATCTGCACCTTTTTAAAACATCTAGGTATTATTCTGTAAAAATCCATAAAAAGCAAAAACAATGAGCATTAATTGTAGGTTACCGTTAGTTAACTTTCTTTCGTATGTGTTTGCAGGGTATCCGTGCACGAGACACCCTGCAGAAAAGCATAGAGAAGGCAATCAGGGAGAAGCCGCTGTGTTCCCAGGGGAAGGACTACAGTGACGCTCTGGACGTCCTGATGGAGAGCGCCAAAGAGAACGGCACCGAGCTCACCATGCAGGAACTGAAGGTAACACACCTACGCACAAAAAAAAAAATCACCTGAATGGGAGGAAACGGTGTGCAAACATTACGCCGGAGCGAAGCTGCTCAATCACGCGTGGGAGCATGAACACATACACAACAGAAGCACACTAACTGATGCATAAAGTATGTGTGCAAACATAAACACAGTCACACATGCAGAAGAACACACCCACTGTTTACCTACTAAAGGGCTGCCCAAGAGAACTTGTCTGGACTGAGTGAACACACACACACACACACACACACACACACACACCAAAAGTCATCATAATTCCTCCAACAAATCATCTTGGGATCAAAAGTAACGCATGTGACTTAGTGACTTATGATACACATCTTAATGTAAAATGTGACAGCAGGGATGCTAGGCTGATGCCCATAGGCAGACAATAACAGTAAAAGTCACACACACATACACACATGGAAAGGCACACCCTCTATTTACCTGCTGAAGCAATTCCTAGGAATTCTTTGGAAACTGAACTCTCTCTGCTTCTCTCTTGCTCACTGTGGTTTCTGGGTTAAGCCGAGGGCCAAAAATAAGTCAACACTCCCCCTGCTAGGGGTCTGAAAGAGGCCTCCTGTAGGCACACACTCACACCCACACTCACACACAGACATTTTTAAACACACACACGTAGTGAAGTGGGGAGCCCCTGTCGCAGAGGCCCAGGCCGAAGCGCTCTCCTGCAGTTTTCTGACGCACGCATTGGTAACAGACACACACGCCGGGGTGAGGCAGAGGCGCGTTTTGACACAGATGACGGCAGATGAGAGGTTTAGAATGGGAGTCGTGCTTCTTAGCCTCTGTGTTTTTTATTCCACTACCTTAATAATGGGCCCAGCAAGGCGTACTAAGTGTTGACATTGGATACAAACTTCATATTTCCAAACACATTCGTTTTTCAGGAGTTACAAATAACAGACTATTATTATGTATTGGCTTTTGACTTTTTTTTTTTTTTTTGGCTCAATGTTTTTACGAAGCAAATGGCAGACTTGAGTTGTAGGGTAGTGGATTTGTGCCCAAAATAAGTTTGAGGTCCCAGGTTAAGTTTGACTTTAGAATTATTTAAAAAAAAGATTTCACATTTTTTCACTGACAACTCTAACACACAGGGTGATAAAATCCTTTTTACACAATCATAAATTCTCTATTTTGTTCTGTTATTACCTTAAAAACAGTAATCATGGCTATGGTTGGGCATTTGGCTAATATCCACCCTCACCCTTCAGCCCATCTATATTTCCACTCTCCCGGCTGTTTATTCAAGTGACAGGCAATTAGCCTATGAGAAGCTGAGGGAGAATCCTGTTGGCTTGCCCACAAAGGGAACATTAATCAACTCATATGCCCTCAATACAGGCAGGCACTCAGTGTATGCTTGTGCTCATTCTAGAATTACGCTTTACAGGGACTGGCTTTTCCAAACTCTGGTCAAGTAGTGGATAATAATAGTGGTGGGTAGGGACCATTGTTGCATCGGAGAAATTAAAAAAACTGCTCATCCTAAATCCACCAGTGGTTCCCAACCTGGGGTTCAGGACCTCCAAGCTATAACAAGATAAATCTGAGGGTTGCAAGATAGGTTGCAATAGGAAAAAGTAAATGCACTGATGCACCATCCTGCTTCTTTATCATCCCACAGGAGTCGACCATCGAGCTGATCTTTGCTGCCTTCGCCACCACTGCCAGTGCCAGCACCTCCCTCATCACGCAGCTCCTCCGCCAACCTCCTGTCCTGGAGCGCCTGAGGGAAGAGCTGAGAGCGAGGGGCCTCCTTCACAACGGCTGCCTCTGCCCTGAGGGAGAGCTGAGGCTGGACACCATCGTGAGCCTCAAGTACCTGGACTGCGTCATAAAGGAAGTGCTGAGACTCTTTACGCCCGTCTCAGGGGCCTACCGAACCGCCATGCAGACCTTTGAACTTGATGTGAGTGGCCCAATAATAGTTCCTGACTGTAGTCAGTTAATAATTTATATATCTTTATTATCTGTTTCTGTTCTGCGTAAAATGATAAAGACACTCTTTGCAAATCACCCATTCATTTTTATATTAGAATCTTTGCAATTTTTGTGTTTTCTGATTCAAGTACCATTATTTTGGGCAATATCCCTCAAAGTCTGGTTTCAACTGCCATTTCTGTCTTCTTCCCGTAGAATGGTAGTTCTATTCATAAAGAATAAGAATAGAGTCCTATTAAATTCCAGTCAACTACTCAAAAAGTCTCAAAACAAAAAATTCAATCTAATTTCAAAAGAATGATTCATTAGAAATTATAACATAGTCTGATCACTTCAGGAAACTACCCCAAAAGACAAAGTTTGATGGGTAACATTTACCAAAAACGAACTGCGATCCCAACTAATTCTCATATTCCTTTATTCATAGCTGGTATGAACATGAGAAGAGAAATTATGCCTAAAATTGCAGAAAAGTCTGCCATGCTTAGCCAAAGAATTGGAATTTCTAAGTGCTATACAAAGGCAACTGGACTTGAAGTTTTTGAAGACGTTTCACCTCTCATGCGAAAGGCTTCTTCAGTTCCAACGTATAGCACTTATAAATACCATGACCTGGATGAATGAGAATCTTCACAGACATAAAGAACTGTAATTAAAATTCAAAATCTCTGACCTTACAAGCGGACGTGCCAAAGTGTTGGAAGTTTTCCAGCAATAATTACACCAGTGAAATCTACTTGCAGTCATGATCGCACCCGCACCTGCTCAGTCACTGCAATTCTTTGTCTTTCTGTCTCCAGGGAGTCCAGATTCCCAAGGGCTGGAGCGTAATGTACAGCATTCGGGACACCCATGACACTTCCGCAGTCTTTAAGGATGTGGATGCCTTTGACCCTGACCGCTTCAGCCAGGAGCGGGGAGAAGACAAGGAGGGACGTTTCCACTACCTGCCCTTCGGTGGTGGCGTGCGGTCCTGTCTGGGCAAGCAGCTTGCCACCCTCTTCCTCCGCATCCTCGCTATTGAGCTGGCCAGCACCAGCCGCTTTGAGCTGGCCACCCGGCAGTTCCCCCGTGTGGTCACGGTACCCGTGGTCCACCCTGTCGATGGGCTGAAGGTCAAGTTCTATGGCTTGGACTCCAACCAGAACGAAATCATGGCCAAGTCAGAAGAGCTGCTGGGAGCAACAGTTTGAAGGGCGGAGAGTCAGGGAGGGGGTGAGTGACAGAAGTAGTCTTTAGGGTGAAGATTGACTGAAGGAAAGAAGGAATTAAAAGTTATCTTTTCCTCTCCACCTTTGTTTCTTCCAAGCTGGAGGTTCTTTTTCAGACTGAAAGAAAAGCAGAAGTCTTCGTCTCTTGTTACAACTGATGATGATTGGGACTTTCCTCTGAGAAAGGAAGAAGCTGCCAAAAAAGTTCTTAATTATGCTCTATTCTGTGTATTTTTTTAAAAGAAATATACAAACAAAATGTATGTACAAAAAAGCTATATAATATAATTTGAAAGAGAATGTGGGTAGTGCACAATGGGAGAAAGAGAAGTATGGTGGTACTTTTGGTGAAATGAAGTGTTGAAATTAGAAAAGTATAAGTAAAGATGGTTGCGGAGGGATGGTGAGATGGATGAAACAGGGTATAGGATGAAAGAATATGATATTTTAGCATTTTGCTTGTGCTTAATCAAAATCAATGAGGCATTTCAGTTGTCTAGCAGGGTAAAAGAGATGGATAAATAGACTGAAGGTTCTAGATTTTCTGGTCCAAATTGGTAAATTTGTGGTCAGACTTCTTCATGGTGCCACTGAGATTCAACTCTTTTTGTTCTTATTTGAAAAAGATTTGAAAGAATGACAAATACCAGTGGTGGGGTTTTTTTCAGGGGTCTATCAAAATTCATTTAAAAAAAAAACTAGATTACAGATGCAGTCAAAAAGATCATAGCACAGTGGGTAGCAGGTCGTGGCACAGATGGACATGTTGCTGAGCTTGTCAGATTGGCTCTGATGATTTCTTCAAAAACAAACAAACTGTATCACGACGCAGTGAATACAATTTAATTTTGTAGTGCTAATTACGGTCGTGTATCAATTTAGGCAGTGAAGGAAAGGGCTGTGCTTAGAAATGTAATGGATGTAAATGATGTAGAAGATATACTGGCTGCATAATTTAAAGGGCAGAACACATAACATTTAATGTAAATGGGCAATTGGTTATGTGTCTTACAACAACTTTGCCTGCTGTTTTTTCATAAACTGATTTTTAACCCGAAAGTTGCCACATTGCTTTCATTCGCGTGCCGTACAGTAAAATAAGCTTCTCAAACTACCAACATTACAAAGAAACATTAGAAACAAAGAGTAAGAACCGCAGAACTTTCATTGAAGGGATCTTACTGCTTGGGTAAACGAAAAGTGCAGTTGAAATTGAAGAAGAGAGAGAGAGACAAGGTAGATTTTAGCAGGAACAACTCTTTGAGATACTTCTCGAGAAGGTAAATTCTTGCTGGAAGATGAATGCCATCTTTTTGGCTTCAACATTCTCTACACTTACTTTTTTTGTTCCAAATTACAAACCCTAAAAAAGGAAAGTAATCAAGAGAAAAAATACAAACTGCACTCACGAGAGACTCAAAGAAACTGCAAGCCCATATTTATACATCCTAAACACTACCTTGAACCTGGGTTTTCTTATTATCAACATCTGCAGTGAAAACCTGATGTCACTCTCTTCTTCGTCTCTGCAGCCGGCAGGTTGCCCATCTGCATTGACTCAAAACGTTGCCCATATATAAAACATATCCAAGTAATCTTGGTGGTGTGTGAACTCAGGTGCTGAGTAGACATAGCGGTGAATAATGAATAAGACTTTGCTTTTTTGATATTTAACTCTGACTGACTGCACATAAAAAAGACTATCACTTACTCTCGTAGTTTCAGTGCTGGACCGATTATTTTTTGAAAATTTGTCAATTACTTTGCGTTCTGTTCACATAAACAAAAATATATCAGGGGTTTCCATTAGTGTTTCTCTTGGTCTCAGTTGACGTATTAGCTTCTGCAACAATTCTGTATCCCCCCAAGGAGTCAATTTTGGTGGTGCAAGCAGAATCAACCAACAGGAATCCCCAATTGGCATCACACGAAATAAAAGTAACTGAATCCAGGTCAAACAGTAATAAGGTCCAGGCCTGCTTTCTAAACTCTGTGAACCTGTGCTTTGATTTATAAAGAACACTTCTAAGTTGCATTGAGATTGTACTCTCTCAGACAGTGACTTTATCCCACAACGAGGACATGATAAAGGACTCGCTCTCAGGAATCGGCGCAAATTCCTGAGCTGGTGGAGGAGAATAGACACAGGGATAAGGTGGAGGTGGAGAGGAGATGACCTACATACATGCTGCTTGAGTGTTGCTTTGTCATACTGTGTTTGTTTATTTGTGTTCTGTTTTTATTTTCCCGTCTCCTTGGGGCAGTCATTTTAAGTTCTGTGGAGAAGGTGACATTCTGTCTTGCTGCTCCTCCTCCGACCAACGCTAGAATGCAAAACGAAATAGATTCCACGGTTTGAGCAACTTTATTAGCTGAAAGAGATTTATTGTTTGAGGTGATTGCACAATCAGGACTCTCAGAGCTTCATGTGTTCCATTTATGAAGAGGAAGGTTCCTTTCTTTTTTCACGTATATGGAAAGTTTCTACGACAGAACTCTGGGACTTGTTAGCGGAACTATGGAACATTCTAGAACCCTCGGACAGAGTTCTAAGTTCCAAACCGACGCTTGAGAGAGAAGGACCAATGAAGTTTCAGGGGAGGGCAGGGTCACACTCAGAGGGCTTTTCTTATTGGACGATCCTGTTGTCCAATAGCATTCCAGATGGATTCTGCCTGTGCCAGACATTGTTCACTCTTTCTACCAACCACACCACTGATCTCTTCACGTAAAAAAATAAAAAAAAAATAAAAAAAAAAATAAAAAAAAATATATATGAAAATAGAATTTTTTTGCTGCTTTTCTTGTGTATATTTTCTAATTGAGAGTTCTAGATTACAATAGTTTGTATCGATTGAGATTTCCTATTTCTTTTCCTTTATATATATACACATATGTATACATATACACATATATATATACATACATATGTATATGTATACACACATATGTATACATATACAAACATATGTATACATATACACACACACACACACAGATATATATATATATACATATGTATATATATATACATATATATAATTTAGCTGATTAAACTATTTGCATTTTGTGAAAACAAAAAGAGCATTTATAGGTTATAGTGTATATTAATTTGTACAAGATTCCTTTCTTTAGCAAGCCATGGGGAAAATCAGCTATCTATGTCTACTAATAACCTAATATTAATGTTATTATATTATTGTACGATTAATATTGTTGTTATAAGATATTTGAAATGCTATTTTTTATTCTATTACAGATTTAGAGTTTTTAGCCTAAATGAGAAGGTCTTTGGTAAATATTGGATGTATTTAGAATGTTATGTATTTCAGTTATATTGTAAACAGTGTTTAAAATGTTAATATTGTTGATTTTATTACTGTAATAATTATTATTTGTTTTGTTATTCAGACTTATTATCACTGCATTTTATTTTATATTAATTATGGAAAACAGAAAGCACTTGCGAGGTATGTCTATTTTTTAAGTGCCATGCGACTACACTTCCCCTTCCTCTCACCCGTTGGTTTCTCTGAACCTGTCTTATGTCATTCTGTACATAATATTTGTATTTCTTTTTACAGGAAAAAAAATGTTCATTTAGTTTAAATATGAATGTCTTGTTCTACTTTCTTCCTTTCTTTTTTTGTTACCGTGATTGTTAAATGTACTCCTGTAATAAACTATAAAGTGATAAAAGATCATGGAACAGTGAATTGTTTTGCTACTCTTCTCCTTCATCTAGCTTGCTAAAGAGAAATAACTAGAAAAAGTACAACGGTGAATGGACAGAAAACTTGTGGATGGGGAATAAGTGAGACTAGGTGCCTGCTGTCAGTCTAAATAAACTGCTAGCGGTAAGATGCACCATCCCATCGACAGTATATTTTTTTTAATAATGCACCAACCTGCTAACGATTTTTATCTCTGTCATCCGAAAAGCTGCATCTCGTGGAACAATTTCCAGAGTGCTCGACCACAATTTTACGGCCACTGCACATCAGAAGAGAAAGTCATGAAAAAATAGTCTGATTTAATAAGAGAGAATGCCACTGGTCAAGGCTGAATCATATCTCAGCGAAAACAGGACAAATTCAAACCATTCACCTAACAGATTCTGCTAAATCCTGAAACACATATAAATGACAATGTTTTTGAATACTCGATGCCAGTGTTTTCTTAGGCAAATTCATTCTTATGATGGCTGTACATGGCAACTACAGTATGATTAAGGTATAGTATTGGTTAAATAGATAAAGTGCTGTGTTCAGGTGTTTGAAAAAGTACGTTTCTGGTCTTCAGACAGGACACAACCTATGGTTTCTGACATTCAATTAGAAGAACGTACATATCTATCCTACATCCAACTTTTAAACAAACAAGACCTTAGCTTACATGCACCATTTCCTGGTTTGTAAGTACAAAAAAAAATGTGAAAAACTTCATCATCAAGTGTATAAGTGTAAAGGCCTATAACCACAACTCCAATAACTAGAATTCCAAAGACCACCATGAATACTTAGCACAGAGTGAGATGTTACCCTGATCTTGGCAGTATTGTTTCAAAACTGCTCTCTATTTAGTAAAAAGATGTCCCTCTGCACTTAACAATGATGAATAAAAGATCTCCCATACTTACACACAAGAGTCTTTTTTTTTTCAGCGTTTCAATCCCAGAAAGATCTTCTTCAGGTTAATTCTTCCTTATATAGGGAATGACATCTAATTCATGTCCAGCAAGTGCTGGTACTCCGACTACGCCACATTCAGAAATCCATAAAATGCACAAAATAGTTTAAAAAAAAAAAAATAGCCGATAGAATTGTAAAATAAATGAAGCATAACATTAGTTTAGCCAGAGCACGGCAGTCTTGTTTTGTGTTAGTTCTTTGTTACTAACTTTCCATTCATGCTTCTTAATCATTGGCTCAGTGATGAGCAGTTTGGCTACCAGCTGATGAGTCATGTCCAATCACATTCTTGCAAGTGCAGCCATTAGAAGCTGACACTACTTACTCGCTCCCTCCGCCGCCCAAACCACCGTCTTCTGTTTGTGCTAGATTTTTAGCATTGTTGACTTGCTTAGATTTAATGTACATATGTCTTTGCTAATGGGGGGGGGTTCGTTCTCCCAGCAGTGTCTTCGTTGCTGCTCAGATTCATTCAGAGCTCCCTCATAGTGCCTTCTCCATCAAACCTAGCTGTATAACTATATGGTACGGACAGGGCCTTGATATAAGTGTCTCTGACTGAAATACCACTTAGATGAATGATTCATATCATTTCAGTATCAAAGAGGCAACAAGCAGCCCAATTTGTGATACATGATACTTAGACTGTTGGTAACAAATCTTCAACAGGCTTAGTGCTAACATAAATAAATGTACCCCAACATTAAATAGACAGCAGACTTGATTAAATCACACTTAAATACTTCCTGAAAAATAGACTTGTGGATGAAACTATAACCATGCTTTTTGTTGTAAATGTTAACCACTTTGTTATTGAACTCTTCAAAGTGAGCCCGACAATGGGACTAAGACTTGTTATGTGGGGAACACACAGAAACCGGTGGTCTGGTTCAGGCTCTCAGCACACTGACTGACTGATGTCTCAATGGCCACATATCTGTTTTTATTTCCCAGCCAGCAGATCACAGTGGTTTGTGAATATCAAGAAAAAAGAAAAGGCTGTGATGTTTGCCGAGAGTTTTCCTTTAGCTTGATGGAAGACAGAAACGGAGACAGAGAAAGAGAGAGAAAGCTCTTACAATGAGCACGGATGTGAAATATTAGAAAAAAAACAAAAAAACAAAAACAACACACTTCAAAGACTTGGTTTGAAAGTGCACACACACACACACACACACACACAGAGCCACGGATAAAAAAAATACACACAAACGCAAACATGACATTTTGGAAATAAATGATAACATAGACACATGTTCACCAACAACTTGAATATAAAATAAGACGGAAAGAAACACTGGCTTAACAATTTGGACACACACACACACAAAATCACACACAGCTTGTGGGAAGAACGAAGAGTTCAGCTCTGTTTGTTTGTAGTTTTGCCACCAGGAGAGACTTTTCGGCACACTAAATACTCCAAGATGAACCACTTCAAGGGAACCGAGTGTGTGTGTGTGTGTGTGTGTGTGTTTGTTTCTCTGTTTGGTGTGTGTGGACATGGTTTAATGGTTTTCATGAATGGAGGGAAGTTCTGTGATCATGGAGTGAATGAGCTCTGGTTAGCTTTTAAACTGTTTCAGTACAAAAATTCTGCATTTTCATGTCCGTGTTATTGTCGTGTTTTCATTATAATGTGTCGCGACAGTATGAATGCGTTGCACCTGTTCTTTAGCTATACGTTTTTTCGGTTCCGATTCTGAGGATCATATCAACCCGCAATTGTTAGAGGCTTAAAATCTCACACCATGTTTACACAGGTAGATCCATTCCTCTGTCAGTATCTACACAAGACGGTTCAGTCCCCTCAACACCCTGGCAACACTCAGAGTCTAACATGCAATCACTGTAGTCAGGTACATGAAACGGAAGAAAATAGACACGAAGGATAAAAAGACGCTGGAGTTGTGCCACCGCAATCCCTCGCGCCTATGTGTGCTGCCAAAGCAGGAGCCCGGTAGTTTTCCTTTCTGCGCCGTTCACTTGCTACGGTAAGCTAAAGATAAAGCTACTGTTCATACTGACAGTAAACTTCCTGCGTGTATTGTATAATAATTTCGATGTGTTCTTATCGTGAAAGCAGTGGTAGGCCTTTACTGTGAAATGGTGACAATTCAAGGCCTTTTAGTGAGAGATAGGCGACTTCATTTCTGTTCCGCCTACTGTACATGAAGTAACAAAAAAAAGAAAAGAAAACAAATGAAAAAGAAGACAAAGAGAGAGCGACAGGGGACTGGAGGAGGGGCACAAGCAGAGAATCTGAGGATGAAAGACAGGGCGCCCTCTCAGCTGTGACTCGCTTCTCTTCTGAAGGATTAAACCTCAGTTATTATCCAGCGGGCTGGATGCAGAAGCACACAGTTGAACCCCCTCGGCGGCAGGTATGAGGGATCATGAAGATACCGAGAGCAGACAATAGGCAATCAGTTCGCAGACTGAGTCAACAGAATCAGACTGCTATGAGAGCAGGAGTGTGACAGTCCATCTCAAGACAGGATAATGTGGGTAGGATAAAAGAGAGAAAAGTCGGAGGAAGAGAAACTGAATAATGACAGTCCCTTACATCATGCTCACAAACTCTAATTTAATGCAAATCCGGTGCCTCTGAGGACTTTAGTTCAGATTAGTTAAGATTACGAACAAAGATTACAAATGTAAAATACAGAGAGAAGAAATCATAGGATGAGGAAGAATGAGAAGTTAAATGTAAAGTGTTTTGCCCTTCCATTTAAGTCTCTGTCCTCTACATTTATAGAATTACAGCAATGTAACTTTGTCTTACTCTGAGTTTTTGTGCAAGCCTTCATCTTCCCACCTGTTTGCATCGTTCCCCCTTCCCCCTTTTAGCCGCTCTAGCAGCATGGCTCTACGGATGCGAATGTCGGTCTGTTGGTGTGTTGGTCCGTCGGTCCACCACTTAGGTCCAATCTGAGATATCTCAACAGATGTTTGATTGTCATGAAATTCCGCACCGTCATTCAAGGTGTCCAAAGGATGAATTTTCATGACGTTGAGAGTCCCCTGACTTTTCTACTTGTGCCACTGGGAGGTCAAGGTTTTCACTAAAAATATCTCAGAATCTCCTTGATGGATCAGCACAAAATTTTGTACAGGGATTCCCAGTTCCCAGACGATGTATCCAAACGACTTTGGTCACCCATGGACTTTTCTAGCACCACAGTATTTCAGTATGTGACCAATTCGAATAAAAACAGAAAGTAACTTTATGAATCCATGTGTTTGATATCAACAATCTGGGGACTTCTAGGGGTCACTGATGGGGCTTCCTGTGGTTCTCAGCAAGATGACTCATGTAGCCCATCATCAGGTCATAACACTTACATCTTTTGCATGAAAAGCTTCAGTATATGACTCTAGGTTCACAGAGAGAGATTTGAATTTGTCATGTACTTTGGTATGAGATCAGATGCCTGGAAAGCTCATGACATTCCCATCAGCCTTGGCTGTGATTTGGGCTTAGTGCTAATTAGCAAATATTAGCATGCTTTAACTAAGGTCTTGAACATGGTAAACATTACCTGCTGAACATCAGCATGTTAGCATTGTGAGCATGTTAGCATAGTGACATTGGCATTTAATGCAATGCACTGCTGTGTCAAAACATACTCTCACACAGTGGGCTTGCATGGCTGTAGAGTCTTAGTCTTGTTGAAAATATAATGTTTTTGTAACTTTTTGTATTTTTATGGAAAAACTGTTAAGGGCTTTGGTTGACCAAAAACCCACTGACAAAATTAGCCTATTTGAGGTGAAAAGGTCCGACTATGATGACAGTGCTGTTTATTAATGGAGGCAATATGCTGCTTGTTTTGTTTATGCCATTTTGTTTGGAAATTTACAGCTCATGATTATGCGAAGATGCCTATGTTTACAGCTTACAGTTGACAACTTGCAAAAAAAAGTGTTAATTTTTTTTTTTTTTTTTTTTACATGACAAATAGATTCTGTGGATAAGATTTAGTCAAGATTAACTCGGCAGACAGGTTGTAGCCTTCAAGTGTGTGAGTCCAGTGTCAGTATCCTGATGTAAAGAACTACATGGAAGTTCAAGGAGGTTTTCAGCAAATCAATTGTTTACGGTTTGGGGCAAAAGTGCTGTTGAAAGTTTATTAAGTAAGACAAATCTGCAGGAAAATCTGATTTTACATTTCATACAGTTTCATTTTAGAGCAAATATGTTTCCTGTAAGAGAACCTGAGAGAAGAAAGTCAGCCTGCAGCCGAAAGCAGCAGGAGCATTTGGCACCGAGCTGCTATCGGCAGGAGGAAATGTCAATCTCACATGAGGTGGTACATCAAAGAACAAAAAGTCGAAGACTGAGTGTTTGGAGACAAAAAAGGGACAATACCCTCTTCCTCTGCTGCAAGAAAAGAGAGAAAAAAATGTAGTGGGCTACATGCAGTGTGTCTCATTGCCAAAGTGAAAATATCAAGAACTCTTAAAAGGTTTCAGGGGTACACACTTTATTTGTTCCTTTCATTGTTTTCATACGACTTTGCCTACCAGCTTTGCCTTGTGGACAGAAACGTCTTATGGTAAAACTGCCACGTGTTTCGGTATCGATGAAGTGTTTAATGTTCGTCATTGCAGTAAATTGGGTTTTTTCTGCGTGATGGCCTGTCAAACGTGTGTGAACTACTCCAGGTTTGTCTTTTCTTTTTAAAACTGTGTGCATTGAGCCATCAGCTCCAGCTGGCAACATGCACCTACACACCCTGCTGCATTTTTTGGATGAGAAACATCCAAAGAAAACATTTATGGCATGACATCCCAATGCTGGTACTTCATGAACCTATTTAAAGAACAAGACATGTTTCTGTTTTGCCAAACTTTTACCAATCGACCCGACACTCCTTTTGCAATCACTTTCAAAGGAAATAAGCAGCGATGGAAGTTATTTGGAAGTTTGCCTTCTTAGTCAAGTCAAATAACAGAAGCTGTTCCAAGTTTTGTCATGTCAAAGACTTCCTTGTTGATTCATGTAATATTTTGTTTCAGAAATTCCCATCTGAGAAGGTTGCACCCTCCGTCCATCCACCCATCTTTCCATTAATCACTCTGCAGTCTGTGCACAGCCAGATATACACTGACTGAAACTCTGTCATATACTGTTATGTCTTCAGGTTTTCAAGATAAATTCTGCTCCATAAAATCCAGATTTTGCCAGTTTCTTTCGTGCCCAATCAAAAGTATCCTTAAAAGACATCATAATAAAAAGAGGTCCAAGTCCTGTATCCAAAAAACACAGCTGTCCCCATGTCAAACATGTCAGGTTCAGAATTTTTAGCCTGATGTGATAACAGTTTGTGTGTTCTCCAGCAGAAGGTAAAGAAAGGCCAAGAGCTGGAGAAGTCACTCAACCCAGAGAGGAGTGTGCAATTCCAAATTTTAAGTTTAATTTTAAAATTGATCAAAATAGGGGGGTTCATCAGATAGTAGCAGCAAGGTTTCCATTTCATGGTCATGAAAAAACACGTATACACAGGATTTTACTGCAGAGTCTACCAATTGGAAATGTGTGTGTTTTGATAAATGGTTTAGCAGCAATAAGTCCTTCAAATTAAACTGCAAAATGAATTGCTTGTAATTGTTGTTATTGTTTGCCCCTACTGGCAGCATGACATCGGTCGTCATTGCTTTTCAAAATCACTAAGAATCACCACTGAAAAAACAAAAAAACAAAAAATGTTTTCTAATCTTACACAATTATGGTTAAGGTTTGGTAATGTTTAGACACACACACAAAAAAGGAAAACTAAGTTAGAGTTAGGGAAAGATCACAGTTTGGGTTAAAAATAAAACTATGTTAAGGTTGGGAAATGATCATGGTCAAGAAACCAACAAGGGCTGGTGGCAGGCAACTGGAAGTTCATGAAAAAAAGGTCTAATGGCCATAGACACAAGTTAAACTTCAATAGGACTAAGCAGCTCTCTGAAGCTGTAATTTGGTGCAGCGGTGCTTTCAGCTAAATGGTAATGTCAGCATGTCAACATGCTCACCACGACAACAGTAACATGTTTTGCGGTTTTTTTCTTAGGGGAATATGAATATGAATGAATTTCATGTTCAATCAAATGCGATGGTTGTTGAGACACTCAAAACCACAGATGTCAACTTCATGGTGTCGCCAGAGGAGGAGAAGGACGTCAGTGGATAATCAAAGTCATTGGGATACATCGTTCTGGGCACCATGGATGTTTGTGAAAACTCCCATGACAATCCACACAACAGAGACGCTGTTGAGTTTGGATCAAACTGGTAGACTGACCAAACGACCAACGGACAGATCATCACTGCCACTCCTCGAGCCATACCACTAGCCTGGCTACAAATGATTACAACAAGGGCTTTAACCAGTCAGCAGGTCAGTGTTTTCATGTCTAAAGTACTGTTCCAACATGTCTTCAATACATCAACTCTTCAGAAATGAGGACGAATAGCTAGATACCAATGGATTCTTCATGAAAAAGGCCCAATGGCTAAAGACTATACTCAGGGTTAACTTTAAAAATGGTGAAAACAAGGATTTCTCCAGTGAGTAACAATAAGGTTTTTTTTTCTTTTTTTAAATGTCAGGAAAAGATACATACTGAAGATTTTGATGAAAATTAATATGTGTTATAGTCCTCCCATGACATTACATCAAGTTGTTGTCATTTTGCCGAGGACCACAGGAAGCCCTGTCAATGACCCCTAGAAGTCTCCAAAATGATCACAAAGTTACTTTCATTTTTAGTTAACCATGTTTACATACTGAAATAGCGTTCTGTCATAACTCTCTTGTTTATTCAATCCTTTCACAGCAGAGAAGGAAAAGAAAAGTGAGAGAAAGGGTGTGACTTTCTGAGAAATAAAAGAGACAGAGGGAATAAACCGTTGCACAACAAGGTTGACTGAATAAAGAAGAACAAAACTAAAAGAGAAATTAAGAGAAATAGAAAACGATAGAGGTCTGGGAAAGAGAGAAGGAATAAGAAGGAAGCGATGTTTCATGAGACACCAAAATAAGGAAAAGTTTAATAATACGTGACAAAAGGCATAGATTGATAGTGAACTGTGGGGATTACCACAGGTGTGTGTGTGTGTGTGTGTGTGTGTAGGGTCATGAACTTCATGTGAACTGGTAGTGATGTGTCTATAAAACCCAGCAGGTGCAGGAGTCAAACGGAGTTCAAAGAACAAACAGACACACCTATGCCTGTATTTCTGTACTTGTGAGGACCCCAATCTCTGCCCTAAACTTTATCCTAAAACCTCAGACAGCCCCTTGAAAATGCGGGGGCTGGCCAAAATGTCCTCAAACTGTCAGAAATTAAAACTAGTCCCTCACAAAGACACAAGTGCAAGAACACACACAACGGAACACATTTGACACACCAGTAGCATGAGCAGCGTGTAAAAACTGGATTCACTCCGTGTGTGAAGTGAATCCAAGACGTGTTCATCGTTTGATCCGAACCCTACACGACCTGACACGAAAGCCAACCGTGAGCAGTCATCCCACGATTACCACGCCATGGTAGTCTTTCACATCAGCATACATTCCCTGATTTTGTTAAAATGCCCAACAGCACCACCTAACCCCCAAAATGTATTATTTGAATATGAGCTAGGATGCAGAGAAGGAAAACACATGTATACATGAGAAGAAAATAATAATGTGATGACAAAAAGCCTAATGTTATAAAAATTTACTGAAAGTCTATAAAAATGCATTACGTGAACTGCAGGAGGGGGGATATAAAATAAGAACATGTACTGTTTTCTGTGAATATACTGATTTCATTAAGAAATGATGAAGAATGCATTTCATGAGGTTTTATGAACATAACATTATAAAATCTATGAAAAAACACATATATGCAGTATGTGTCATCAAGATGGAAACTTAACCGGAGTAAAGCTGATGTGTTTTGTTTCACTTCAGTGTTTAACCCCCAAAGGGGCGGATTATGAATTTTTGATGACTTTGCTGATGAAGCTAGAATCAGGTACAGACGGGCCAACATCACCCTATTGATCACTGGCAACAGGTCTGTGTGTTGATAAACTGTATGGTTTAAAATGAGCTATGGCTGAATTCCATTAAGCTGCTTCAGTTTCAGGGTCCTGGTATTGTGCATGCCGGCTCACAGTCCCACTGCCACGGCTTACCGGGACACTTGAATTGTACAGGGCCGTTGTTAATGTTAATGTTAACGCCTGCGGTTTTTGTATTATGACAAAATGACAAAATGCCTGCTGTGAAAAAGGGGCAAAGCCCGAACAGGTCGAGGCATCAAGGTCACTGCACTTGAACAGAAGAGTTGTATAGGTTCAAAACACATCACCCAACTCTGATGAAAGCACTAACCTTCCCCCCTCATCCTAAAGACCAGAGTGGAGCTATTCGTCATAATATGAATCAAATATCCCGGATGTTGTCCTTGTCTCATGTCATGCTATGACATCAATGTACAACAACAAGCCGATTCGCTAGGAGGTCGTATTCTGGCCTGCTTACAGCGTCACACAGACCCCAGTCAGGGCCCCACGGCCCAACCACCCTCTGTATGGGTGCCCCGCCAGTGTTACCCCTCATCAGCATCCCACCAGCTAATGTAGCCACTGAGGTTTATTGGAACTCAGGATCAGGCTAGAGGTTTGGTCCTGAGCTCTGACGGTTTCAGTTTGAATTCAGTTTAGTTTTAGATTGGGACTAAGCTTAATGCCAGTCTTGGAACGCAACCCTAATTGCACACTCAAACTTTTCCAGTCTTTAAAACAAGAAAGCACCTCCCGAGTACTGGCTCGTGTTCAAAATTTATTGCTAAAAAGCAAATATAAACTTTCTCGGTCTAAGATCAAAACAAAACCGGGCTAGATCAGAGAACTGGATCACTTGACTGTCTGATGAGAAAGGGGTCTGATACTGATCTTATTGCATAGGCTTAGGATCAATGATCACACCCTGACATGCCACTAAAAGAAAACATGATCTCTTTGTCTTAATGCGTTTTCACATACTCTCACTGTAACCCCAAACCATAAGAGGGGAGTCAAATCAATACATGTGATTGGAAAGGGAATTCTGAGTCTCATGCAATTTTAAAATCATAGGTATCACCAGTGAAACAGTGATCAATAAAAGTGGCTGGTTGATGTTTTGTGCAATAACATGAATAGTCTCTGAATTTTTAAAATGTTCTTTTGCATAAAAAGAGGATATTTTTTTACTTTACTTGCTGATAAAAATAAGACATGGGGAGAGTGAAGGAGATAGGAAAAAGAAAGAAGGTGAGGAGGAAGGAGACAGGATGAAAGAAGGTGCAGAATGAGAACGAGGTGAGAAGGGAGGAACAGGAGATGATTGAGGGAGAAAAGGGGAGTAAAATGATTGAACATGACTTTAGGAGAAGGGAACAGGAGTGAGAAAGGGTAGAGGAGAAAAGATGGACGAAAAGAGGGGAGAGGAGAAAAACAGGGGTTATGGTTGGGCTTGTCTCAAGAGCTGAGAAGAAGAGAGGGAAAAAAAATTAAAAGAAAAGGTGAAGAAGAAATTGAGCAATGACGAGGAGACGGGCTAAAGAAGTGCAAGGTGAAGGAGAAATGAAAGGAGGGCAAGAATGGAGGAAAAACAAAAGAAAGATGGAAAGAGCAATGGAGAAGCAAGAAGGATGGAGAGGGAAAAAAGAGCAAAAACAGGGAGGAGAAGATAATGAGGAGAAACAGGGAAAAATCTGACAAAAAAAGGAAAAGCAGGAGGAGGTGTGTATCAGATTTGTGTCTTGGCCCTACCAGCTTACCTCCCCTATCAACCCATTAACATCTAAATTGTTGAGGAAAACTCCTTTATCAGTGCCATCACAAACACACACACGCGGACACGCACGCACGCACGCGCACACACACACACACACACACACACACACACACACACACACACACGACACACACGGACACACACGGACACACACACAAACACACAAGGACTATTTTGACTACACTTGCCCTCCGGTTCTTGGGCTCTTATCTGCTTTTATGAAGGAACAATGGCTTCTTTCAGCTGTCTGCCCTCCCTCTCTGTCCAACTCTCTCTTTCTCTCTCCTTCTCCCCTCGTCTTCCTCAGCCTCTCTCCATCCTCGGAATGCAGATTTCCGACCACAGGGTTTGAAGTCGGGCTGGAGGGGAGCTAATTATTATGGAAAAGAGAACAAGACACGGAGGGAGGGAGGGACGAGAGATAGAGCGTCGGGAGGGGGAGAAAGAGACAGTTAGATGCGGAGAGGGAGACGAGGAGAAGAGCAGCGCTGTTGTTCATTAGAAGAAGAAAGACTAAAAAACAAAGAGACAAAAACAGAGAAGTGAGGAATTCATTTGCCATACCTCACATGTCGTTTAAGGGGCTGCTGAGCAGCTGGGGCCTTTCCCAGCATGCACTCAGGGCAGGTAGAGTAACAGCTTGGGTTTTGATCCACCTGACTTGAATATCCATCAGGAATTAGTCCTAGACAGTGACATACAACACTACTCGAATTCAGTGTAGTTTTTGCTCAAAAACACAAAAAACTACTTGGTTAAGGTTATGGAATGTTGAGACTTTGGGTTTTCCCCCCTTGTTACGATTGGTTCGACCAGATCTGAACACAACAATCACGCTCGGGTGTTGACCAAAACAACCGCATCAAGACCCCTTAAAGGAAGTGGTCTTGGTGTGGTCACAAACAAATTCTCGAGCGGTTTGTTTTTGTGTGGGAAAATGCTCCGATCTCGATCTGACCCAGGGCCTACTCTGCAGGTTTGAGCCGAATGACTCCAGCAGCCAGGTACGCGTTGCATACCTGTATGTGGGGTAGGCAAAATCAATAGTTGCTAGCAGAATGGAGGGAGGTCTGACCTGGACTAGCAAAGCTGCCCTCCTGATATTAGTTCACACAGGATCTTCTTCACGTCCTTTTCCTTTTGTTTAAAGAAAAAAAAAAAAAGGCCCATCTCATGGTGGTGCTAAAGGAAAAAATCAGCATCCAAAATGTACACAATTTCCACGAATGTGCAAAAATTTTGTGGCAATCCATCCCATAGTCGCTACCACGGCTTAAAACTACTTTGTTAAAAAGTTATAAAAAGGTGGTCATGGTTAAGAGAACACAATGTCGGCTGCTGGTAGGAAAAGGGAAAAATGATAGCAGCTGTTTGGCAGGTAATACACTGGAATCTATCAGCCTAATATCCACCAGTATGACAACAACTTATTTCATTAGGTTCCCAAATTACGACGGCCATGCACAAAGCATTATGGTCGAAATTATACAAATTATAAAACCAACAATAATCATGATACCACAGGTGTAGTTGTTTTGGGAGTAAGAGTGAGGCTAAGAAAGTTTCCTGGGCCGTGAAGCCAGTAACCATTGACTACTACTGCCCTTGCTACTTAGAGAGGGCAGTCACAGTCCCATTGCCACGAGACGTTGCTTGCCGGGTAAATATGAGAGGTTGTTTTTAAGCCTTTGGACAAACAACTACAGCGACATCCGGCACAGATGAAGATCTGGGAGAAGCATTTTTAAAAATGTGTCATTTTTGGACAAAAACTCAGCCACTCAAAACAAAAACCGGGAGGAAAAAAAAAGGCAGACATGGAGAGAGACTGAGATTGCGAACAGTTATGATAGTATGATGATGGCCCCCTGTCTTTTTTATTAGCTGAGACTGATTCCGAGGCATACTTTATGTTACTGTATGTAACAGTTTATGGAGAAACTCTTTTTTTTTTCAGAAAATACTGGACAAAAGAAAATGTAAACTGAGTGTTGCCCCTGTTTGCTGCCTGTCCAACAAACTGTGTCAGTGAGACAGAAAGACGTCTCCATTAACTTTATCTGATCTTGAAACAAAACAAATCCCAGCCACACGAATGCGAATTCGTCATGTGCTGACATTTGAAGAGCTCATTCACAAAACTGATGTTTCCCATACAGTGCTAATATCCAGGCGGCCCGCCCAGGTAAATTAACAGAAGCCAAATAAATTTTTAAAAATTAATTTTGGGCTCTCTGACGCATGAAGCTGGGGATTCTCATCAATGTAGATTTCAAGCAGTCAAGATCCTAACGCTGCCAAGTGCTGAAAGCTTGTCACTGAGCTACTATTTCATAATTTATTTCACTGCATCTGTGCTGCACAGAGCGTCTGTGCCAACACAAACTGAATGGAGAGACAGTTTGAATTGTAGCCTCAGTAATGAGAAGGAAGTAGTTAGCCAATGTTGTTGCACTGCCATTAGCTGATACAGTAGTACCATAGTATTGCTGAAAGTATTTTATTGGCTAAAGCGCCCTTTTCTCATGGTGTATCGACAGGAGTGAACAAGGGAATGGAGCGATTGCTTTCCCTCTGTTGCGTGTGACAGTCCCTGATAAAGTTTAACAGCTTTCCACGAGTTAGATGAGAGGACTGATACCACTCTCGTGTCCGTACAGTAAATGCGAAGCTACAGCCCGCAGCTGTTTAGCTCAGTTTGGTATAAAAGACTGGAAGCAGGGAAAAGTAGCGAGCCTGGCTCTGTCCAAAGATAACAAAATCTGCCTTTTAGCATCTCTACAGCTCACTTATGAACATTAACCTTATCTTGTTTGTTTAATCTGTAGAAAAACAACACACTGTGGTCTTATGGGAAGATAAATACCAGACTATGTCATAGCCTAGGGACTGTGCTAAGCTAAGCTAGCCGCCTGCTGGTTCCAGCTTCATGTTTAACAGAGAAATATGAGAGCGGTATTTATCTTCTAAGTCTATTAAAGGCATACTGAGCAAGACAGAGAACAGAGACTTCGCGTTTTCAGGTAAAACAGTCCAAAAAGACCTGACCGGAACTGCCAGGTCAGAACAGGTCAAACAATGTTTTTGTTTTCTAGTGCATGCAGCTGCGATAATGTTTTCATTACAATAGCACTTGCACGGTGCAATGATAACAGACTCCATCCAAATCCTGATCGTCAGTCAGTTTTGGCCGACACGCTGCTGCCCCAATGTTTTCGTTTCGCCGGGAAGTTTGACTGTTACGTTGCTTCGGTACACAATGGGTTGGACCAACGATTATAACGCCTCTTCGTTCGACCGTTCAGGCAACATGACCGCAAGGCTTTCTACCGAGATGTGCTGGTACTGAACGGGGGTAAACCAACTTATCCTTCCAAAAATATTCAGCCGATGTCACAGACGCTGTCCATGGTGCTGAATCTGAGGTTGCCCTGGGCGTTTCCCCAACATTCGCGAAGACGAGCGGGAATCCCAGGCACTGATGGCCAGCGGTTTTCTTTGACTGATCCAGATCCTGGTCTTGGAGTCTCGGAGACACCCACAGGGTCAAAATTTTTAAAGTCAGACATTATGCTTCGTGGAGTGTTCTGTGCACTTTGGTGTAGTTAAGCAACATTAGAATTGACGGCTACGTAAGGGACTATCACATCAGGGAGTGCTACAATAAATAACCAAAAATCTTCTAACACGTGTGCATGTTGTTTCATGACAACCGCAGAGCGACAGACAACGGCAGCGTGTACGTATGATAGCCGGTAAAAGCAGCAGCTGAGTCAAGTCAGGTCAACTTG